>NC_047079.1:1804477-2011977 GCF_902459465.1 Asterias rubens | reverse complement strand
TAAGCATGATTGAGACACGCAGGTTGTAAATGCACCTGCCTTGCGCATTCTTCTTCCAAACTGAAAACACTGTATTTGCAAAAAATTTATACTTTTGAAAAGCCCCTCCCAACAGCCCACTGTATGTTTATTTGTTCTCCAAGAGACAGAAAACAAAACGTCACGTGTCGCATCTAATAAGATGAATCACTGCATAAGGGCGCTTTATTAAACAAGTAATGCATGAAGTAAAGACATTCTTCTTAACGTAAAAACTATATTAAACGAATTAATATCTACATTAAGACACAAGTTCAGAGTTTGTCTCTCTTTATTGTTGGGCAAACATTTTCACAAGAGTTGGTGCAAAACATGCCTATACCTCTGTGTCATGCACATTAAAAACCCGAGGAAAAGGACACCGTTGTTTCAACTTGAACTGTTTATCGCTCTCAAGTTCAATATACCTTATAACTTAACAAACAAACAAACTGGGACAGATGCATTCGTTGTACATGTTCCCATGTGATAACAATGATGAATTTTGTTTTTTAGTGACAAGGAGATGCGGTACTGACACTGTACCGACGGTACTGATACGGTACTGATATGGTACTGTTTGTTGTTTGTCAACTCATTACAGCACTGGAAGTTAAAACTGAAGTTTAATTTGTTAAAATGAGCAAATCATTTTCTTGCTTAATACTAAATCTCCCCTTTTTTAGTACTTTGAAATGAGATGGGTGGTGCAAATGTTGTACTCGTGTGTTTTATCAGGTAGTACAGCTATGGACATCTTTGCTGTATACTTTGTACTTAAATAATTGTGAAAGTTTGGCTTAGATCATGCACCCATTGTTTAGTTGGGCTTGATCAGTTTGAGGTGCACTCACTTGTCTTTGTTGGTGTCTGGAAAGAAATTATATTTCTTTAATTGAGTAGGGTCGACGTGAGTTCAGCTTTGAAGTTGTTTATAATTTGCCACGTAATTTACAGTTATAGATCGGTACACCTTAGCAGTCACATTGTCTAGCAGTAACATTATTCCGTGATGTGAAAATGACACATGTTTGAAAAAAGATAGCTTTGAATATTGGTTTATCTCCGACTACCGCCACAATGCAACTTTTACCTGCATGGGAAAAATGCAATATGCACACAAAAGACAACCTGGGAAGACGAGACCTTATTCCGAACATGACTGGGTCTATACAAGAGGGCAGAACCGAATTGTGTCTTCCACAAATGTGGCTAGTGGTTGATTTTTCCAGAAAAAAAAACAGTTCAACTACAGTAAAACAAACAAAGAGCATGAACAAATTCGATTTGAGATATTGCATAGTGAGGTATCATTATATATTTAGTTTGCCGCAACACCGTGTGTATATATTTCTGTCAGGTAGAGTTTAAAGGCAGTGGACACTATATTGGTAGTTACTTAAAATAATTATAAGCATAAAACCTTACTTGGTAACGAATAATGGGGGAGAGGATGATAGTATTAAACATTGTGAGAAACGGCTGCCTCTGAAGTGATGTAGTTTTCGAGAAAGAAGTAAATTTCCACGAGTTTAATTTTGAGGCCTCAGATTTATAATATGGTCTTCAAATCAAGCATCTGAAAGCACACAACTTCGTGTGACAAGGGTGTTTTTCTTTCATTATTAGCTCGCAACTTCGACAAACAATTGAGTCAACATTTTCACAAATTTACAATTTTATGCATATGTTTGGATCCAAACAATTCGAAAACTGGTCTTTGACTACCAATAGTGCACTTCCACGAAATTCTTAAATATGATCAAAACGTTCCAAATAGCTGGTTCTACTCATTTTCTAGTCAAAAATCTACTAAAACTAGTACTAAACTTGCAAAACTACACAAACAAAACAAAAACAATTTACTTTCAGTTATAATGTTCTAATTTTTACAAACCAACTGCATACAAAAAGATCACAAGAAGAAGAATGAATGTATTAAATCTTGTAAAATGTTTGCTCTTACTCTCTAAAATGTAAAACTAGAGTGGAAAACACAACTCTTTACATTTCGAGCTGTCCTTCATTTAACTCTTAAAAAAGAGTGGTGGTTATTTCGTTTTTTTAGAGGGGTTTCACTCCAGGACAGAGTGAAAAATCACACTAAAGGAGGCAAACTTCAATCTAAAAAAGAGGAAGACCACTCGAAAAAGAGTTGTCCTTCAAATGACTCCTTAAAGAGTGGTTTTCACTCCTTAAAGTCACCTGGAAATATAATTTTTTTCTCTCAAACATAAGAGTATATGCTTACGAACAATAAAACAATGTTTTTAGTAATTGTTTGTCACGATTTATATGTTTAAAAAATATATAAAGTTGTTTGGGGGCTGACTCCGCCTACCCCTTTTGTGACGTCAATCGAGGCAATTTGCCTGCAATGCGTATAGTAAACACACGTGCAAAGTACATGTACGTCCAAGTCGTGAGTTGGTACATTTAAAAAAGTGTTTTTCTGCCTTCAGCAGCAATACACCTGGTCGGCATTGCCGGGGAAAAAAATTCACGACTTGGTCCGTACATGTACTTTGCAATTTCGTTTACTCTACGCATTACAGGCAAAGTCTGCCTCGATTTACGTCACGAACAGCGCCCTCTCGGGTCGGGGTCTACTCTTACATTTGTAAATAACATAAGAACTGATTTTTTAAAACCTGTTTATTCACATTCCACTCATCAAAACACATAGTGACAAAAGCTTTATTTTGAAAAAATACCACTTCCAGGTGACTTTAACATTTAGAGAGTAGATTGTATGTGCAGCACATGAGTAACACAGTGTGGTATTTTTTGTTGTTTCAATAACGGTGGATCAATACTTGTTTAATTTTCAGCTGTGCTGATCCCAAACTGTTTGGCTTCCCTCATCGTGGGTGGACATGAGTCTGTCCCGCACAGCCGACCCTACCAGGTGGCCCTTATGGACGAACAGAAACGCCAATACTGTGGTGGTACTTTGGTTAACAAGTGGTGGGTTGTCACCGCTGCGCACTGCTCGTAAGTATACTTTGATTTCGATACCATTAACTGTTTCTAATCTTGTTTTATGTAACAAATATTTCTAGTAACGTTTGGGTAACACAAGGGCAAAACAATGTCTTTTTTGCTTAAACTAAACAAAAAAACTGTACACTTTGCGGTAAGTGCAATCACCGGTTACAAGATTAATGGGAAATGATTTTCCGATGGGGGGGAAACAAAAAAAGGTAAACGTTTGATTGTTACTCATGACATTATTCTTCACAACTTCTTTGGATTGTGTAATTTTTGTTCTGTTTTACTCTTAAGCCGTGACAGTGGTCCGTGGGTTGGTCTTGGATATCATGCCATTGATCAGTACGATGGTCCAAATCAGCAGGTTGTTTACGGTAATTGGATAAGTCATAAAGATTTTGATGCTGGTACCATGAATAACGACATCGCCCTGATTCAACTGCACACACCCGTCTCTATGAACAGCGACGTTCAAGCCATCAGTATCAGTTCCAACGAGCCAAAGAAGGGATTGAAACTACTCGTTAGCGGCTGGGGAAACCTTGACCGTAAGTTATTCTGATTCAGTGTAAACTCAGTCTCCGGAGTTGAAGGGAAGGTTGGGACTGTAAGATTCAAGACTTATCAATTAATACCATTAAACAAGTACTTGGAAAATTTCCGTTTTGTCTGTAGCCACCTAGCGTCTAGTATAATTCGCCATATTTAAGAAGACTTGTTCAATGCACTATTACTGAAGTGGTTGACGTTTAGCCATCCCGACTGCTGCATTTGTTCATACTTTGAAAAACACACCGTGTTCCAGCTCTTCTGTTTTTAGGTTTTCTTGAACACTCTAGCACACCGGCCTCTGGTGTTTTCAAAGTGTGGGTTCGGGTCCCGGTCATGTCAATTGTGTCCTTGAGCAAGGCACCTCGTTCATCAGTATATTTTAAGGCATTTGGAATTCTATACAATCTGCCCCACTGGTCTCGATCAAGACCACTGGATGGAGTGATGAGTTGGCAGAAATTCTTGTTCAGGATGTAGTCGCGCAGGATGTGAACCAGGCATTGCACTCAGTGCATTGTGCACGATCGCACAATGATAAAACATAGCCACATTAATAAGGGAATCGATGTGTGGTGAAGAGGTTTTCAACTAGTGGTTTAATCCCAACGAGGCCTGGTTCTTGATAATTTACCGAGACGAAGTCGAGGTAAATTATAAAGAACTTGAAAACCGATTCAACACACTTTGATTCCCATTCATAAATACCTTTTCGGTCAAAAACATCATCACTTGTTGGTCAAATAGTAGAATAATTGCAAAAATTATAATTGTTCAATGATTTCTTTCAACACAACACACCTCCAGCTATGAAATGGTAGAGCCCTCCACTGCCCTCGCGTAAACAACTCCTCATAAGGGAATGCTTTGCGCGTCGCGCGTATCGCGTGATGTGGCATAACTGCTTCAGCCGTTGCTCTCGACCAATAGGAATGAAGAAACTGTCTTATAAGAACAGGTGCAAGGTCGCGTGTCACGTCCATGAATTAACACTTTTTACCGGTCATTAACAAAAGGTTTATGCAC
Organism: Asterias rubens; assembly: GCF_902459465.1. NCBI lineage: Eukaryota > Metazoa > Echinodermata > Asteroidea > Forcipulatida > Asteriidae > Asterias > Asterias rubens. The sequence goes on along the minus strand of NC_047079.1, from coordinate 2,007,393 downwards.
ACCCACGTGACGCGCGCTCCACCAATAGGAGTAGAGAAACTGTCTGGGGTATTTATGACTATATAATTTGGACACGTTTGTGAACAGGAGGAAATGATTGGGTGTTTTGTGGACATGGGGAATGCGCCAAAAATGTCAGGCCAACACAATGCATTTGGACCGAGCAAAAAACAACCACCACATTTTTATCCCGGAGCTTTTTGGCAAGTTACTGCGAATTTCGCAAAATTAACTTTGGAACCGGTTTTGGATAGCCTGATTAGGACGATAAAACAGGTGCGTTTATATAGGTGTTCTTGGTCAATTTCGGAAAATGGGCAGCCAATTAAACCACCAGCCTATTTTATTTCGCACAAAATCGAATGCTACTGAAAAGGGTCATTGGATTTCTTTGTAAGACTAGTCAAATGTACTTTTACGTCATTCAATTTAACAAAATAACCGTTCAATTTAACAATTTATTGTAGCTGCATTCAAATTTGCAGGAATTGTTTTGAGGCGTGTTTTTAGTCTTTCAATTTCATTTTTTGGCAGCCAATTCTGGAATTTGTGCAATCTTAAAAACGCTCGGTTAACTTTTGTTTCCTTACGAATGTTAAAAGCTACAGTTCCTTTTTTATGCACTCTTCAAATATTTCAAGATGTCTGGCACGCCAACAGATTGATGGTTGGCGGATATAAAAAAAAAAAAAAAGGAAAATTAGTGAAACAAAAAACATTCAAACACATTCAAGTATCAGGTGTTGGTCAGGTCTCCCGAAAAAAAAAAACCTTATGGGGCCCCAGGTAAAGTCTACTGGAAACTTAAAATAAAAAAACAAGGTTCGCTTGATTTAAAAGTGAAGGTACGAAACAGTTATCTTTTACAGTTTCTCTTTTTATTCGTATGTTGTACCTATTTGAATACGGAGCGAAATTGATTGGCTCTCCATGAAATTGAAAATGATTAAATCAGCAAAATCTCTAGTCGAACCAGCTTTTCTATCTTGAATGATGATTGAGTCTCATGAAAAAGAACGAGTGTGCTAAGAACTTGAATGCCTCAAAACGAAATTGAATATAATAGCCAATTTGAATTTCAAACGCAGTAAAAACCGGAGATGCCAAATAGCTTTAATTTGAACGCATGAAAATTAAATTCGCTGCTCATTTTCCGAACTTGACCGAGAAAACCTATATTTGCAAAAGTAATGGTTCATGACCATAAAAAACACAAAAACGGCAATTACCCAGATAAACGGACCATACCAAGAAATATTCATCAGTGGTCAGCAGTCAGCACTTACGCTAAACATTGTATTGGCCGCACGTGGTACAGGTACACACACGCCAGTGACATACTACCCGGGACTGAACACTTCCCTCTGATTGTAATCTTAAAACACTCGAATATATCGTATAGGAAATGTTCAATTTTTTTCTAGAAAACACGTCAAACGCGTATCTATGTTTACACTTTCATGATGGTAAAGTTACGTGATGTAAAACAGGCTCTGCCGAAACAATGGCCATCAAATTCCTCACATACATTAATTTTATGGGCTACTGAACAACGATCACAGTATTAGTAAGTCAATGTTTTGTTGCGGAACCCCTTTTTCTGATTTGCCATAAGCAATTGTGTTGTGCTTTTGTGTAAAGGTTTTCAGAACCCAAGCCAAACAATGATTTTATTGTAAGTCAAGATTCCATTTTTTTATTTTTTTATTATGTATTTTTTTTTGGGGGGGGCTGTATGAAAGTACCCCTTCCATTTACTAGTAACTGTTTCACCTATTACACCTATTACAATTTTGTCTGACCCCCCCCCCCCCCCCGCCCCTATCCCTTCAAAAAACGCTGGGGGTCCACAAGGCTGGCTCACATGTGGAAACACAGCAATAGACTTGCCCGGTTCCATGTTTCACTTACCTTGGAAACCTCGTGGAGACTTTAAAACTAGGCCCTTACGTAGCAGTAAACTAGTATTAGCTACATAATATGTGCGTTTTAAATTCATGAACAGGGTGACAGCGGTGGACCAATCGTCAGTAACTGCGCCGCGGACTCCCATCAGGCTGGTGTACTGCTTGAGGGTATTATGAGCTGGGGCAGGGGCTGCGCAGAGGCCGCACATCCTGGAGTCTACACAAAGATATCAAACTATTGTGACTGGATGAAACATTTCTCCAACGACGAAATTGTATGTGTGTAATACAGATCCGCTGTGTTGCTGTATATACAAAGTGCTACAGAAATAGACAGCCGGTTTTCTTTTGGTGATGCCGTTTGGAACTTACTGCAGACAAATTAGCATATACGAATCTGTGTTCATTCAAAGAATGTTTGCTAATTTCTAACTTCAATAATGTATTATAAAACAATTTGAAACTTTAGGGATACTGTGTTAATAACATGAATGTAGCCCTTTTGTAGTCTTTTTAAATGTGTAATATTTTTAAAGTTGAAATCATACTTTAATACAGGCATTTGAAGAAAGAATCAGCCACAATTTGTTCGGTGTTTTTGCCGTTAAAATAGTTGCCTCGAAATTCGGTCAAAAGATTGGACACACCCAATGTTCAAGCTCTAAATTATTTGGCTTTGGTTGTTATTCATAAGATTCTGTTTTTAGTTATGGAGTAAAAATGTGAGATAACTTAAAACGACAATTAATAAAGTTTGGAGTAGTTCAATGCCAGTTTCATTACTTAGGCGTTATAGTAGCATGAAAAACAAATAATTTAAAATGTGTCGGCTGCAGACCGTATTATGTAAAGTGCATATCAATAAGTAGGTATACACATTCAAACCGAGAACCTATAGCAAAGGAAGACCATGGAGTCCACGGTTCGGTTTAAAGCCACAATTGGAAAAGGTTTACAAAACCAAAGGGAGCTGTTCTTGCCCAGCAAATTATTATCAAAAAGGGGACAATGGGAGGTCCCGACTGCCATCGGAAAACTACAAAGTGCAAAATGCAAACCGTATCAGTCTCCCGAGCATGTAATCAACATTTTACGACAAACTAAGGACTGAATGAAAATCATCGTTGGTGGCGTATGTACAGTTGTGATTGGGCAATTTACATAAAATTGGCGTGTTTTTGGCCGAAAAATACTCTCGCGCATGCACGAACTTAATTAGTGATTACCGCAAGGGACCTTGGGCAACTGGTGGTATGTGGAATGAAAATAGTTGTTGCATGGAGGAGAAATAAATGGGGAACACACAACCTGCTTTTCTTCTACTATCGCTTCACACAATGGTGTACAGGTTGTGATGAACCAGTCTACCTCCTATTTCTTCCTCCATCGCTAACCATGGAGATATACCATCCATGGTCTACAAAAAAGCAATTATTTTTTAAACTGGACACATTTGGTAATTATTGTCGAAGACCAGTATTTTCACTTGATGTATCCCAACATGCATAAAATAACAAACCTGTGAACAAAAAACACATTAATTTTGTTGCATAATTTTGTGTGCTTCCAGATGTATAAGTGCTGTTTGTAATTTCATCAAAAAACATTTAGGACCACAGCCGTTCATTATGACCGTCAGTCTATTGTGTAACCCTTATAATTAGGAGGAATGACTAAACACTTTTCCAAACAGTGGACTCTGATCTATAATTGAATCTTCGTGCACAGTATATGAAAACATTTTGTGGGTTTTACCATGGTTTAACATTGTTAAAACCTACTAGTTCCATGTGATAATTATTATTTAAAAACCGCCAGCCAGTTTGTTGCTGACTGCAGGATTACTGCTCATCCAGTTTGTTGATTCAACCCTAGCTCTACGATTCAACCTAGGAGGTAGAAATAGTTCAACAAGGATGTCAATATAAAAACACCCTCGAGCTGAAAAAGAAGGGGGATACATTCCGAGTTTTTTTAGACAAAACACGGGAAAACTTAATGGAGCTAATTACCCGTATGCATTGGAAATCTTGTTATAGCGTGGCAAGATCCAAGTGACATTAATTTTTTGCGATGTTTTTTTAGTTGTTCTTAAAAATTGTCTTTCCATAAATGTTTGCTTTTTCTAAAACTGTATTGTAATTTTCACTATACTTCTGTTAATTCATATATTATGTACAACTTCGGTTGGACTTCTTGAACTGTGATTGATGATCTCACAATTCCATTTTGTCACTTTTATCGTGATACATTTTACTTGCACAAATTTGCGTAGTTTATTGATTTTATGACTATTGCTCTTTTGGATGATTAACGGTAAGTTGTATAATTTCACTTTAACAACTTAAAAATAGGGCAATTTCATTCCCCCAGATAAATGTAATGTGAGGAAGAATTCCCAGCAGTATTTGTAAAAATCCATATAACAAGTGGCACAAATCATGACAAGTCTCACCCCCAATTTTACACAAAAAACAAAAGCACTTTCCCAAGCCACTGGGTAAGGATGATTTCCCACTATTTTATCTCTAGAGTAGAATTCTCAAATCGTTCCATTGTCCTTTCTCTATGGTTGTTCACACTTCAACAGGTGGCCCATATCCTCTGTAAGCCCATGTCCAGTATTAGCCCCCCCCCCCTAACATTCCTGACCTCCCACCCTTAACCCCCCGTTGAACATTACATCATCTCACTTCTAGAATCTAGGTGTCACCAATCTTATATCATTTCTAAATTTAGAGTTCCCCCACTACCAAAACCCTATTATAAGCTCTGCCCAACATTCACTCTGGTGGAGAATTAGCATTCAAGAACATTATTTCCTGCGTTACATCGTCACATTAATATTTATTATCTGCGATGGCATCAAAACACATTTAGTGGTCGTCACACTTGGTCTCGTCATGGTCTCGTGTTATCAGAACTAAACCATTTCCCATGATTATACCACATCACAGCCTTGCAATAGACCATGCTACCTTTGTTTACATGGTGACCTTGTACATGCTAAAGCGTTTCCTGGAGGGGGCATACTACACACAGGCTATGGGAAAAATTAAATTTTGTAATTTTCACATAAATTCAAAATTTACAAAAGCAACCTGTACAGTTTTTAAGATGTGCCCCCTTTCTTCATATCAAAAGTTGAGAAAAATCAGACAATGCAATCTCCATAAAACATAAGATTTGTTATTTTCTTCAGTTGATCTGTGTACAATCATACTCTATGGTACAATGCGCCTGCAGGAAGTCCAGACTCTGTGGCTGTTTTGTAAACATGTGACGACACAGTTCACATCGTCTATACCCGGGGCCCTACAACAAAAGTCACAACTGTACATGTACATACGCCACCAACGATGATTTTCAGTCAGTCCTTAGTTTGTCGTAAATGTTGATTACATGCTCAGGAGACTGATACGGTTTGCATTTTGTCCTTAGCTTTGACAACCGCCCTCAACATTTTGTAATAGTTAGTTTGATTTTCGTTTTCAACGATAGCCGATTGATGATTTCTCTTTATTTTTGCTGTGTTAGTATTCGTCCCGATTTGACGTTTTATTGTCTGTGTTTGTTTTTTGTAAGGATTCATTCTTTAAGCGTTTGGCGGTTTTTGTTTTGTTTTTATTTTATTTTTGATTGCGTTTTGTTTTATTAGTTTGATTCAGAGTACTTCTTGTTAAAAAACAAGTGTTTGATTGTTGTTGCGCTTTAAAGCTTGATTGGGGAATTGTTCATTGTTTGAAAACAATTTTCTTTGATTGTTGTTGAGTTTTGTTACCTTAGTTTCTACTTGGTGTTTGTTGAACAGTTTCTTTCTTTGATTATTGTTTTGTCCTTTAGTTTATAAATTTATTAGTTTTGGCCCTTTTGGCCGCCCATATAAAGACAGTGTACACTATTAGTAATTGTCAAAGATCAGTCTTCTCACTTGGTTTATCTCAACATATGCATCAAATAACAAACCTGTGAAAATTTGAGCTCGATCGGTCGTCGGAGTGGCAAGATAACTATGAAACAAAAAACGCCCTTGACACACGAAGTTGTGTGCGTTTAGATGGTTGATTTCGAGATCTCAAGTTCTAAACTTGAGGTCTCGAAATCAAATTCGTGGAAAATTACTCCAAAACTAGAATACTTCAGAGGGAGCTGTTTCTCACAAAGTGTTATACCATCAACTTCTCCCCATTACTCGTTACAAAGTAAGGTTTTATGACAATAATTATTTTGAGTAATTACCAATAGTGTCCACTGCCTTTAAAGAAGTCGTTATAATCCACCGCTATAAAATAAAATTGTGCTACCGCGGTAAAAGATACGGCGCTTTCATTTCTGTTGCAACAATCACATGCTAATATCTTTCTTCAATAACTTACTAAAACAATGTTCAACTGAGAGTAAAAGTTGAGTTGTTAAGCTCCTATTGGTAAGACGAGAAAATTATAACCAATACGTAGGAAATTCCTGTAGTTTGAACAACTTTGTTGTTTGCAACAATACTACTGTGCTGAAGAAGGATTAAGGAGGCTCAATATGTGTTAGCATTACCTCAAACGTCTTAATTTTGTTATGACAAAGAGTGTTATAGCAAAACGCTTCCGTTTATGAAATAAAATTGGAGCTTTTGCGATAGCAAGATTAGCGGGTACCTTGAGTTTGTTGTCAAAGTACTTTTGTATAACATCGAAATTGAATTGAACTGAGTTGAATTAAACTGATCAGAGCAAACACTCGTTAAAATCTTTTTGCATAGTTAAAAGCATATTTTGAGTTAATAAAAGCGTTACTTCAGGTGTAACATCTTAACTTGAGAAGTTAAAATCGGGGTTTATGAGGGAACAGGGATGAAAAGCGTCTCTTGGTTGAGTTACATCATTTCTTGTAAGAAAAGAAAGCGGAACTTGGAGCAATGAAGCGTGTTTTTAATGAAAGTAAGCGTATCTTGTGATACTAAAAGGTATCTTTCAGGGGCTCAGCTTTTTCACAAGAAAATGTTTAAACTTAACACAATTACTCCGTCGATAAACAAGAGTGGTATTTGTATATGTTGGCATCATAAATTAATACTTTGTCCTTTTTGTAAATTAAAGAGACTTCTGACCGTTAAAAGTTGTTGTTTTGGATTTTCGTATACAATATTATAACTAACGCAGGCCGCGTGGCCTAATGGATTAGGCGTCCGACTTCGAATCGGAAGATTGAGGGTTCGAGTCCCTTCGTGGTCGCATTTTTACCGCATATTTTGTCAGCACAAGTGTTCACGTTTTGATCATAACGAGAATGGGTTTGATGTACACAATACGGTAACATTTATTAAAACTACCGAAGAACAGGACAAGGGTTCGAATCCCTCAGTGGTCCAATTCGCTTATTTTGTCAGCACAACGATATACTTGTTTTGCCGATTATTGTGACAAGGTTGTGGAATGCAACAAATAATTTGGCAAAACAAAACTTGAAACTTCAAGGTCCCACCGAGATTTGAACTCGGATCGCGAGATTCAGAGTCTCGAGTGCTAACCGTTACACCATGGGGCCGATGGAATACATTATCAACTTAATCAAAACTCAGTACTTCATAATAATAACAAATATCATCGACTAAAACAATATCAGCAACAATTTTAGTTCAGTACTTAGATACTTTTTGACTCCCAGCAATTGCTATTTTTAAATGTTCATATTTTTTACTCCAATTGTCGCCAGAGTATTTGTCAGAAAATATGAAATTGTGACATTGGATTAAGTTTTTGTTGTAATCCACCGGCCCCTTGGTGTAACGGTTATCATTTGAGACTTACCATTCAGAAATCATTCGTTATAAAAACTGATGATTAATGTGATACCAGTTGCGGAATATTTCAGAATGCAAATATTAGTTTGGCAAAATAACGTCTGGAAACTGAAGGTCCCACCGAGATTTGAACTCGGATCGCGAGATTCAAAGTCTCGAGTGCTAACCGTTACACCATGGGGCCGATGGAATACATCAACAACTTCTCGAACATCACAAATTCATATTTTCAGTTAACAAAAAAAAAAAAAATCAAAGCTCTCTTTTGCAAAAAACATGCCTCTCACTAAAACATAAATTAATTCATGTTTTGCGAAATCAATGCCTTTGATATATCTAGTATGCCAAATCACATATTTTCCATTCATAGTTGTAAGAAACTTTTGTTAAAAACTTCCTTAAATCAAAACTTGTTATTGCCATGCCTCCAACTAAAACATTATTTAAGTCAAATTTTGCTAAATTAATGCCTTATATGTATACAGTATGCCAAATCACATATTTTCCATTAATAATCGTAAGAAATTTTGTTCACAACCTCCATAAACTGTGTGTAATAATTTGTTCTTTTTTCCAAATTTTAGAGACTTCTGACCGTAAAAAGCTTTTGTTTTTGGATTTTCGTATACAATATTATAACTAACGCAGGCCGCGTGGCCTAATGGATAAGGCGTCCGACTTCGAATCGGAAGATTGAGGGTTCGAGTCCCTTCGCGGTCGCATTTTTACCGCATATTTTGTCAACACAAGTGTTCACGTTTTGATCATAACGAGAATGGGTTTGATGTTCACAATACGGTAACATTTATTAAAACTACCGAAGAACAGGACAAGGGTTCGAATCCCTTAGTGGTCCAATTCGCTTATTTTGTCAGCATAACGTTATACTTTTTGTCGATTATTGTGATAAGGTTGTGGAATGCAACAACTAATTAGGCAAAACAAAACTTGAAACTTCAAGGTCCCACCGAGATTTGAACTCGGATCGCGAGATTCAGAGTATCGAGTGCTAAGCGTTACACCATGGGGCCGATGGAATACATTATCAACTTAATCAAAACTCAGTACTTCATAATAATAACAAATATCATCGCCAAAAACAATATCAGCAACAATTTTAGTTCAGTACTTAGATACTTTTGGACTCCCAACAATTGTTATTTTTAAATTTTTATATTTTTTACTCCATCTGTCGCCAGAGTATTTGTCAGAAAATATGAAATTGTGACATTGGATTAAGTTTTTGTAATCCACCGGCCCCTTGGTGTAACGGTAATCATTTGAGACTTACCATTCAGAAATCATTCGTTAAAAAAACTGATGATTAATGTGATACAAGTTGCGGAATATTTCAGAAAGCAAATATTAGTTTGGCAAAATAACATCTGGAAACTGAAGGTCCCACCGAGATTTGAACTCGGATCGCGAGATTCAAAGTCTCGAGTGCTAACCGTTACACCATGGGGCCGATGGAATACATCAACAACTTCTCGAACATCACAAATTCATATTTTCAGTTAAAATAAAAAAAAACGTAAATCAAAGCTCTCTTTTGCAAAAAAACATGCCTCTAACTAAAACATAAATTAATTCATGTTTTGCAAAATCATTGCCTTTGATATATCTAGTATGCCAAATCACATATTTTCCATTAATAATCGTAAGAAATTTTGTTCACAACCTCCATAAACTGTGTGTAATAATTTGTCATTTTTTCCAAATTTTAGAGACTTCTGACCGTAAAAAGCTTTTGTTTTTGGATTTTCGTATACAATAATATAACTAACGCAGGCCGCGTGGCCTAATGGATAAGGCGTCCGACTTCGAATCGGAAGATTGGGGGTTCAAGTCCCTTCGTGGTTGCCTTTTTTACCGCATATTTTGTCAACACAAGTGTTCACGTTTTGATCATAACGAGAATGGGTTTGATGTACACAATGAGGTAACATTGAATAAAGCTACCGAAGAACAAGACAAGGGTTCGAATCCCTTGGTAGCCCAATTGTCAGCACAACGATATACTTTTTTGCCGATTATTGTGATTAGGTTGTCGAATGCAACAAATAATTTGGCAAAACAAAACTTGAAACTTCAACGTCCCACCGAGATTTGAACTCGGATCGCGAGATTCAGAGTCTCGAGTGCTAACCTTTACACCATGGGGCCGATGGAATACATTATCAACTTAATCAAAACTCAGTATTTCATCGACAAAAACAATATCAGCAACAATTTTAGTTCAGTACTTAGATACTTTTGGACTCCCAACAATTGTTATTTTTAATTTTTTATATTTTTTACTCCATCTGTCGCCAGAGTATTTGTCAGAAAATATGAAATTGTGACATTGGATTAAGTTTTTGTTGTAATCCACCGGCCCCTTGGTGTAACGGTTATCATTTGAGACTTACCATTCAGAAATCATTCGTTATAAAAACTGATGATTAATGTGATACCAGTTGCGGAATATTTCAGAATGCAAATATTAGTTTGGCAAAATAACGTCTGGAAACTGAAGGTCCCACCGAGATTTGAACTCGGATCGCGAGATTCAAAGTCTCGAGTGCTAACCGTTACACCATGGGGCCGATGGAATACATCAACAACTTCTCGAACATCACAAATTCATATTTTCAGTTAACAAAAAAAAAATAAATCAAAGCTCTCTTTTGCAAAAAACATGCCTCTAACTAAAACATAAATTAATTCATGTTTTGCGAAATCAATGCCTTTGATATATCTAGTATGCCAAATCACATATTTTCCATTCATAGTTGTAAGAAACTTTTGTTAAAAACTTCCTTAAATCGAAACTTGTTATTGCCATGCCTCCAACTAAAACATTATTTAAGTCAAATTTTGCTTAATTAATGCCTTATATGCATACAGTATGCCAAATCACATATTTTCCATTAATAATCGTAAGAAATTTTGTTCACAACCTCCATAAACTGTGTGTAATAGTTTGTCCTTTTTTCCAAATTTTAGAGACTTCTGACCGTAAAAAGCTTTTGTTTTTGGATTTTCGTATACAATAATATAACTAACGCAGGCCGCGTGGCCTAATGGATAAGGCGTCCGACTTCGAATCGGAAGATTGGGGGTTCGAGTCCCTTCGTGGTTGCATTTTTACCGCATATTTTGTCAACACAAGTGTTCACGTTTTGATCATAACGAGAATGGGTTTGATGTACACAATGAGGTAACATTGAATAAAACTACCGAAGAACAAGACAAGGGTTCGAATCCCTTGGTAGCCCAATTGTCAGCACAACGATATACTTTTTTGCCGATTATTGTGATTAGGTTGTCGAATGCAACAAATAATTTGGCAAAACAAAACTTGAAACTTCAACGTCCCACCGAGATTTGAACTCGGATCGCGAGATTCAGAGTCTCGAGTGCTAACCTTTACACCATGGGGCCGATGGAATACATTATCAACTTAATCAAAACTCAGTATTTCATCGACAAAAACAATATCAGCAACAATTTTAGTTCAGTACTTAGATACTTTTGGACTCCCAACAATTGTTATTTTTAATTTTTTATATTTTTAACTCCAATTGTCGCCAGAGTATTTGTCAGAAAATATGAAATTGTGAGATTGGATTAAGTTGTTGTTGAAATCCACCGGCCCCTTGGTGTAACGGTTATCATTTGAGACTTACCATTCAGAAATCATTCGCTAAAAAAAACTGATGATTTAATGTGATACAAGTTGCGGAATATTTCAGAATGCAAATATTAGTTTGGCAAAATAACATCTGGAAACTGAAGGTCCCACCGAGATTTGAACTCGGATCGCGAGATTCAAAGTCTCGAGTGCTAACCGTTACACCATGGGGCCGATGGAATACATCAACAACTTCTCGAACATCACAAATTCATATTTTCAGTTAACAAAAAAAAAGTAAATCAAAGCTCTCTTTTGCAAAAAACATGCCTCTAACTAAAACATAAATTAATTCATGTTTTGCGAAATCAATGCCTTTGATATATCTAGTATGCCAAATCACATATTTTCCATTCATAGTTGTAAGAAACTTTTGTTAAAAACTTCCTTAAATCAAAACTTGTTATTGCCATGCCTCCAACTAAAACATTATTTAAGTCAAATTTTGCTAAATTAATGCCTTATATGTATACAGTATGCCAAATCACATATTTTCCATTAATAATCGTAAGAAATTTTGTTCACAACCTCCATAAACTGTGTGTAATAATTTGTTCTTTTTTCCAAATTTTAGAGACTTCTGACCGTAAAAAGCTTTTGTTTTTGGATTTTCGTATACAATATTATAACTAACGCAGGCCGCGTGGCCTAATGGATAAGGCGTCCGACTTCGAATCGGAAGATTGAGGGTTCGAGTCCCTTCGCGGTCGCATTTTTATCGCATATTTTGTCAACACAAGTGTTCACGTTTTGATCATAACGAGAATGGGTTTGATGTACACAATACGGTAACATTTATTAAAACTACCGAAGAACAGGACAAGGGTTCGAATCCCTTAGTGGTCCAATTCGCTTATTTTGTCAGCATAACGTTATACTTTTTGTCGATTATTGTGATAAGGTTGTGGAATGCAACAACTAATTAGGCAAAACAAAACTTGAAACTTCAAGGTCCCACCGAGATTTGAACTCGGATCGCGAGATTCAGAGTATCGAGTGCTAAGCGTTACACCATGGGGCCGATGGAATACATTATCAACTTAATCAAAACTCAGTACTTCATAATTATAAAAAAAAAAAAAAACATTGACGAAAATAATAATCAGCAAAATGTTTAGTTTAGTACTAAAATAATTATTGATTTTAATGTCTGTATTTTTTACTCCAATTGCCAGAGTATCTATAAGAAATTATGAAACTGTGACATAGGATTAAGTAGTTGAAGTAATCCATCGGCACCATGGTGTAACGGTTATCACTCGAGAATTATCAAACAAAAAACATTCGTTGTTAAAACTGATGATTAGTGTGATACAAATTGCAGAATATTTCAGAATGCAAATATTAGTTTGGCAAAATAACATCTGGAAACTGAAGGTCCCACCGAGATTTGAACTCGGATCGCGAGGTTCAAAGTCTCGAGTGCTAACCGTTACACCATGAGGCCGATGGAATACATCGACGACTTATCGAACATTACAAATTCATATTTTCAATTTAAAATAAAGTAAATCAAAACTTTCTTTCTCAAAGAACATGCCTCTAATTAAAGCATTATTATATTCATGTTTTGCAAAATCAATGCCTTTGATATATCCAGTATGCCAGATCACATACTTTCCATTCATAATCGTTAGAACATTTTGTCAAACCAAAAGCTCGGCGAGTTCTTCGTGTGTTGGTTCTTCCGACTTACAAACCCATAATGGCAAATGAGTGATTGGTGGTATGGCTCCCAAGCTCATTGGTTTACTTCCTGGAAAACGGCCCAACGAAGCCGTTGAGTGCCTTTAGGGTAAATCTCAGAAACAAAACAAGATGTGCATTAGAGTGTTAAATCATTTTATTTACTTGAGAGACTACATGTAATACTAAGTTGCGTAGTAAACAAAAAGTGTAACATGGTCGGAAAATGCGTTTTTAAAAGTGTTGAACTCAGAAAACTAAGACAAAGTGTGACAATCATCATCAGTATACCGATGAGACAAACACAAGTGTGCGTCTCTCTAAGTTTCATTAAAAAGGGGACAAACAAAGATAACTATTGTTATGTGTTGTTGTTCATGGAGGAGTCAAGGGAACATGTGACGCATAATGCATTAGGAAATACACATGCACCTTAATAAATGCGAACGTTGACACAGTAACATAAACAACTAAAGCAGAAAATGTAATGGCACACTTAGGAACGCTAGGTGGCAGCAGACTAACCAGGTAAATTGTCATTGTTCACGTATTTATGTGCAAGCGGGCATTACCGAGAACATCGTTTTTTACTGGTGAATCTGCTCCACCAAAGCATCCCGAAGGTCACACATTGATTCGTCCCAGCGCCTTGCCTACACTGCTCCATGCTTTAACAAAAAGCGCTGGGATGGGCAAACGTATCATGCACGCTCTTTGGATTAATAATGCGCAGTATGTAAAAATCTCTTCGAACATACATGTATATCTATATAGTTGCACTTAACTGACACAATTTAAAGATAATGATAGTAGAAAGCTTCCCTGAAAATATTACATGCTGATGTGCTGTAGTTTATGAGAAATTAGTAAAAAAATGTCATGAAAATAATGTTCGTCTATTTTAACCATTTACAAACGTATTTTCATGAATTTTGTTTACCTCATTTCTCAAAAACTACAGCACCTCAGTAAGTAATATTTGAAGGGAAGCTTTCCACTACCATTATCATCAAACCCTGTAAGTTTAATGTAAATCTATGGACAGTGTGAAAAAGTACCCAAATCTTTTAAAGCAGCATTGTAGGCTGAACTTGACATTAATTTGCGACTCATATTATTAGTTATGGCTCTCATTATTCTTATTTCCCGTCTCCGTTGGATCCCGATGACTTAAAGACGGGTGATTTTTGTTCCCATCGATTGAAATGCTACAAAGATTGTTGTTGAATGGACTGACGTCTTGAAAGAGGTCGGGCACGTTTCAGGAGCTCAGCTAGCTTGGTCCCCCGGTGTGGCGGTTTCAACTTTCCGCTGTGTTCAGTTTTCCGTATGACCAAATACGGTAGCATTACGTCATGTGATGCCTGCGCACAGCAAGCGAAAGTAGTCCATTTTTAGTGCCGTATTGAGTCATCCGTTACCCTCCGGTAGCTGTCATGGCGGCGTCCACGAGTCGAGTACAACTAGCGGCAAACGCGTGGATCGTATGAGTTGTTTTTTATGCAAGCAGAGTGTGACCTGCCTAAAGTTGTACCCATGAATACATTATGTGACTACATAGAAAAGAATCGTAATATAAACAATGTGGGGTCACTGCTGAGAGAACAACAGTACTCGCCAGGGTACTCGCGGCGGTATCTGACAGGTCACCCGGAAAACTGAACACGCCGGAAAGCTAAAACTGTTCGAACAACGTGCTGATATGTCCGACTACGTCACCCGGAAAACTGAACACGGCGGAAGACTGAAACCGCCACACCGGTACGCCACAGAGTTGAAACACGGAGGAAGGAAAAGAAAAAATCTAGCATTTAAAGTTTTTGATCAAACACAAAAAGGGTTAAAGCCATTGTACACTTTCGGTAAACAGTATTGTCCACGTCCCACACTTCGTGTATCACAACTTATTTATAAAAATAGCAAAACTGTGAAAATTTAGGCTCAATTGGTCATCGGAGTCGGGAGAAAATAACGGGAAAACCCACTCTTGTTTCCGCGCGTTTCGCCGTGTCATGACATGTGTTTAAAATAAATCCGTAATTCTCGCTAACGAACAATTTATATTGTTTTAATTTTTTCTCAACAAGTAAAGCATTTCATCGAACAATATTTCAAGAGAAGTCTTTCACCATTACCTTCTGTGAACCCTGTAAATTATGTGTAAATCTGTGAATTTTTTGTTCTGTACCGAAAGTGTATATTGGCTTTAATTAAACAATTTAAGTGTTATTTTAACATTGCTCAAACAAATCTGCTGAATTGTTGGATCAGCTTTTTAAACGTGAGACTGGCACTTAAAGTGTTGGCCGAATATTTTAAAATGCTGGATTCAACACATTCAAAGTGTAGTCACTCACCGAACTCATGCAAGTGTTGGATTCAACTCTAGTTTTTAGAGTGAAGGGTGCGCAGTAGTTTATATGATAACGTGTACAATAAAGCAGGATGTAGATAGCCTTGCTCAAGGCAGTCGCATTATTCGCTCCGAAAAGACGCTGCTGTGGTGCGTGTAATCACACCGCATTACCCACCCGTATACACACTGTCACATCGTACGACTACTGTACACACAAGTCATGTACTCGTACCTCTAACCGCATGCGGAGGTAGTCTTGGTGCGGTGAGTGGACTAAAGTCAGGTGAGTCGATGTATATCTTTCGTCAGACCTATCAGACAACACAGGATGTGAGGCAAATGAATTATTCATTTTGACGTCCAATTACGCACTTCCCTTATCACGACCTTTTGACCCTATCATGCTCGCTGAGCGTCCGTGGTGGTGGTGTGTGATGTAGACATGTCTCGTCTTTCGCGGGCATTATGGTTATGAGCTGACCGTGTGAGCTCTTCGCTTATTATAGTAATGAGGTCAGTGGCTTCAACACAGACCCTACAGGGTTGTGGTCCTGACGGCCGACGCATGCGGATAGTGTACGGAGGCATCGTGTCATGCGATTTTATGCACAGTAAAATACAGGTGGGTTTTTATACAGCGGCGGTCTTTTTTCGGAGTGAATAATTCGACTGCCTTGAGCAAGGCTAGATGTAGACGAAGCAAGCATGCAGCGTATGCAACATAATATGTACGCTACCTTAACCCCGCCTCATACTTCCTAGAACTGCGATGAGGATTTCGACCCCCAACGTTTTTATTGTTTTTTTTTTGTTTTGCCATAAACATCGCGCAAGTGGACTTACGCAGTTTCGTGAAATCGGCTGCCGGACTCGAACCGACACTGCGATGACATAACCACCAGAACTTGCAATAGATGCTCCAATTCACCCAGCCATACTCGTGATACTATTACGCCGTTGACATAATTTCATGGCGAATATTTCTACTGGAAACACATACTTCACAAATCATTTAAATATTTTCAGTGTACAATTTATCTGGTTTACTGTTAAACTGTCCAAAGGTTTGATTTGAATTTAGATAATTATAACATGACACATGATTAGAACATGAACTCTAGATGTAATTGGGCTAAACATCTGCCCCGTGCCCAAACTTTTAAATTGCACCGTCTGAAATGAAATATTGAGGCTTATTGTGATGAGCAACCTTAATCGTTTTAGTGAACACTTATTGTTGAAGGATATGTATAAATTAATAAACTGCGGTCTCCAAGCTTTGTTATAACAGCAAACCACTTGTACATTTACCGTGCACATTTTGCGGTACAGCGTATCTGTATTACACACAATTGACGTCGCCATTAGAATTTGTATTCAACCAGGTACAATAGTTGGCTATCTTTGTGTAGACTCCGGGATGTGTGGCCTCTGCACAACCCCAGCCAAAGCTGACTATACCGTTAAGCAGTACACCATCCTGATGGGTGTCCGCAGCGAAGTTACTGACGATTGGTCCACCACTGTCACCCTGTTCATGGATAGAAGAAACATCGTAATATGTCTATATCGGTTACTGTATGACCGGACCTTCTTTTAAGTATCCAGTAAGTTTCAAAGAAAAATTTCAAATGAAACTTTGGCAGGATATTTTATTTGTCTTCAATCTAAAAGAAATCCCGTTTATGTTTTTTAAGGTTGAACAAAAAACACGAACATATGGTAATTAGTGCTGCTGTTACTAAAAAAAAGTTATTTACCTGGCAAGAATCTTTACCTCCTCCTTTGACACTAGCACAGAACATGCTTGGAGTGATGAGACCGTAGGCTTTCGAGCATCTCTGATAAGTGTCTGCGAAGACAACCACCTCATGCAATTCGATTGGAGGATCCCACGTGCTTGCTATTATTACAAAATTGTAAATGAGACAAGAGGGAAGTTACTAATCCTGGATTGTACGTCAGAGGCGTGTGCGACCACACCTCTGATAATGTATTGACCTGGCCACTCATAAACAATTGGGTCTCAGAATTCATCACTGCAATTACCTATCTTCCTGAAAAGTTGTATATACTCAGCGCCTTGAGTACCTTGTTTGGTAGATACGTGCGCTATATAAGACTTCGATATTGTTATTATTTTATTATAATAGTTTCTGGGACTAGGCCAACCATAAAGGTAATTCGGCGAAATTCGAAGTCACTTGGCAACAACACCGGGTTCAATTTTTGCACTTTATAAATGCGATTGAAGGTTCGTTTAAATACGCATATAACAGAGGTAGGGGGTTCACGCTCAAGAACACAAATGACATGACCAGGACCTGAACCCACACTTTGAAACACCGTAACCCATGTGCCAAAGACCTTACCCAATCATTATACAAACAGACGAGCAGGGGTTTTCTTTACTGAGTCTGACAAAAATGTAACAGTCAGGTCACTTCACTTTGAAAGCAAACTTGTTTGGTTCAACCACTTCAAAAATGTTGTCTTGAATTCAATCTTCGTAAATATGGAGAACTGGAAACTCTAGGTTTCAGCATAATAATAATGGTTTAATTTGATAAGTCTGCAAAACTTCTAGCGTCCCCAAATGATTCTGCACTGAATCAAACAAAACTTACGGTCACGGTTTCCCCAGCCGCTAACAAGCATTTCCATTCCCGGATTTGGCGCGACAGAAGAGATGCCGATGATTTTAACGTCGCTGTTTATAGCGGCGGGAGTATCCAACTCAATCAAAGCGATATCGTTATTGAAACTCTGACCACCGTTATTGAAATTTAAATTAACCCTCCAAATGCCGGTGATGAACTGCTGATTTGGACCACTGTGTTTGTTAATGGCATGATATCCAAGACCAACGTGCGCCTGCTTACCTTCTCCAGCGCTGAGGAGCAAAGTAATAGATACACCATTTTATATTTTGTTATGATAATAATTTTGAAGCCAAATTAAAAGAGATGTCGTGTCAATTTGTCCAGAATGTCATAAGTATCAATCAAACGGTTTTTTTTTCAATCAAATCTCCCATCGGAAAGTCTTTACAAATCATGTGTTAACTTAACTGTGATTAAAATTAGCGCAAAGTGATCAATTGGCATTAGCCTGCAAATTATTTCCTTTGTAGGTGTGTGTCTCACCTAAAAATTAACGGAAAATCTTAAAATCGGCTTTGAAACATAACACATGATTATTTGATGGGAAAATGTATCAAATGAATGGATCATACCCATAGTTTACTTACGTGCAGTGCGCAGCGGTGACAACCCACTTCTCGTGAACTAATGAACCCCCACAGTATTGGCTTTTATACTGCGTCATAATGGCTACCTGGTAGGGTCGGCTGTGTGGGACAGACTTATGTCCACCCACGATGAGGGAACCCAAACAGCTTGGGATCAGCACAGCTGAAAATTAAACAAGTAAAGATCCATCGATATTGATACAACAAAAGATACCACACTGCGTTATTGATGTGCTGTATAACGTACAATCTAGAACCCACTTTTACAAGATTTAAAACATTCAGTCTTCTTCTCGTGATCTTTTAGTATGCAGTTGGTTCGTAAACAATTATCACATACTTAAAGTAAATTGTTATTGTACCTCGTTAGTTTTAGTGTATTGTTTTCTAGATCAAGCTTTTTGAAACGTTTATACCATTTTAAGAACTCACTCGGTGGTAGTGCAGTTACTAACGATCCTATAAACTCTACAGGACAGAAGGATACACACACGATGTTACCACAAACCAAATGTTTATTGATACCTCACTATACAATGCCTTAAATCGAATATATAATGTTCATGTTCACAGTTTGTTTTACTGTAGCATGTTCGAACTGCCTCTAGCTACCGGTCAACCTCGGTAGTCTAGTTGGTAAGACACCGCTCTAGAGTTGCAAGGGTCGTGGGTTCGAATCCCATCCGAGTAACAGGCATGTGATATTTTTCTTACAGGACTTGGGGAAGTACTGAGTATACAGTGGTAACACACTTCGGTGCATGGGTAGAAAACCAAAATTCATATTCTTTATCCCCGATGCAAGTTTAACATCTCTTATAATCGTTGCGGTACCCGCTGCCAAAACATAGGATTCGAACTGCCTCTAGCTACCGGGCAACCTCGGTAGTCTAGTTGGTAAGACACTGCTCTAGAACTGCTAGGGTCGTGGGTTCGAATCACACCCGAGTATTATGTCTGTGATATTTTTTCACAGGACTCGGTAAAAGTACTGAGTACACAGTGCTAACACACATCGGTGTATGGAATTTTTTTTTATTAATATTCTAAAGTATATTGGTCATGTTCTCTGTTTTACTGCTGTAATATTAAGTAAGCGTTGAATTTAATTGAACAGTCTAATCCGAGATCAGTTGGTCAACATATACTAGATTCTATTACTCACCGAGTGCAACAAGAACAATGTTGTTCATGATGATAGTAATGGAGGTCGTTACGTTTGAATGGTGCGGTCAATCAGCTTAAGTGTGGCAGACAATCATTGGTTCTGTTCTCTTTTATAGACCAAGTCATGTTCAAAATATAATCTCGCCTTCCCAAGTTATCATCTGTACGCATGTTACATTGTTCCCATTTGATTAACGTTGTCTTGTGACGATGGTCGGTGATAGACAAAGATTTAGAGATATCTCTTTAAGAACACGTGTTGTGTTCACATCAAGGGATACTATGACGGGTAGACAATGGCGTAAGCTGAACCGATCCATACTGTTAAGTGCGCGAAGAATTGTTAACAACTTCAAAGCTGACATATTTCCTACTAATTTCTAGAGACAGAAGTTTTTCCGAACAACACATATAACGACAAGTAGTACAAAAGCATTGATCAAGGCCAAGAAAAGTGACAAAGATGCAAGATGTATAACCCAACTCTCCGGCTTAGTAAGAGTAAGATTTACGGTAGCGGTATCACAACCTCTGCTACCAACTTTGAGTAGGATAATTGCACTAAAACTTTCTTTAGATGTAATATTAATGTTACTTTCCATTTTATCATTCAATGTTCTTTTTGCAGTAGTGTATGCTTGTACTGTTTAAATCTCTAGTGGTTTGCTCATTGTGTCACTATTCATATTCCTTAAAGTTTTAGCTTCATGTAATTTGTTATCGTAAGCAGAAAGAGAAGAGAAGGGACATTATTATGTGAAACAGCAGACAACCTTATCAGTGCCGTAGTCGATTTGGTTTTTTTTTTCATTGAAAAAACTGGATCATTGTTATCACATGGGAATTCGTACAACGAGCGCATCTGTACAAGGCCGTTTGTTTGTTAATTTTTTATGGCTCTTAAACATTTCAAGTTGAAACAACGGTGCTTTTTCCTCGTGTGTCTTATTTAGAACGACACAGAAGCATTAGCACGTTAAGCCCTAACTCTTTTTAAGCAGTTTTTAAGTTATAGAGTAAGTCTCTGTATCGGCCTTTTTTACCAGTCCTTAACAATCTTAATAATTTCTACGATTTTGTTTTTCAAAATGAGCAAGATATCATTTTAAATAGATTTTTTCCACAATATTTATGAAAGACAATAGCAGTAACAAATCACGGGGCAAAAGACCAAGAGTTGCACAAAAACATCAGACTCACAGAACAGTCCCTAACCAAATCGGGAAAGGGTTCCACGTCAAAAACAGTTGGATAACAAAAAAAACAAGAAGAGCAAACAAACATACGATTGATTGCTTATAATGATAAAGCCGACGTTCACGGTGGCTGACCTCCTGACAAGAGGAATTAAACAACATATTTGTGTTGATAAGATTGACCAGGATTTGAAACGGTTAGTGCAATATTTGATAGCAGACAAATGGTCAGATACTTTCTTAAGATATTATTCTTCCAAGGATAAAGTCAACCACTTTAAATACAAAATGAGTACGGTGATGGAAATGGTGGTGGAATTGACGATGGTGATGATTCAAACGACGATGCTGCGTGGGAAATAGTCGAACCGGAATCGTGCATAACGAAGAGGAAAGAAAGTTTGGAATTAAAAATTGCATGGTTATCACGCTGAAGGTCAAGTAGTCTACCCATTTAATATCAATGAAGCAATACATTCATTTATACGCATTTGTATTTCGACTTGCAAACGCGCACAGGAGGAAGGACAACTTTCTCACAATCCACATGTAAGAGGTTGAGATGTTGCATTCTACCGGGGCGTATAGAAGATTGTCACTTTCTGACAAACAAAAACCAGTAAGTTGACTTTTGATCATTGTACCCCTACAGCAACAAGTAGTTGCGTTTTCTGTTCAAAGTATAACATTATTTTAAATGATGTGCAGTATAATATTTGTCCTGGGTAAATATGTGCTTTGTTGAATATTTCCAAAATAAACAAGATCAAACACAGTCTGTCATTTCTTTGTTAAAACTCTGAGTTGCTTAACCATACTGTGTATACTGGTATTTAGTCTATTCGTCGGGTTTAGCAACGATACTGAAATCTTGATTTCTCTTGCGACGGGGCAGCCAAATGTATCACCGATTTTATGAGGGGAAGTCTGTAATTTAAAAGCTCAACGAGGTTAATTGTACGTCACTATAATGTGACGTGATTTGTTCAAGCAAATCGGTTTATAAAACCAGCATGAGTCGAAATAAACCACGACTACTTAATAAACATACGGAAAACTATCCAGTGTTGTTTCCACTAGTTAAGAGGTTTGTTATGTGAAAGCTATTGGATTTGAATGAATTGTCTCTTCATGTATGCCGTACACAGTTTCAATACGCACTGTATGTCTATTCCTGGCATTATTGACACACTTGTGTTAACTTCAATCTTCAGCTCATAAAAGACAATTATACCTTTGACAGGCTAAAATAAAGCTCTTCTGTGATAGCACAAAGTACACGTACATAACGTTCGGTTGTCTACAACAGACCAAAGAGGAAACAGTTATTTGTTCTCGACCAGAACCAAATCCGTCACTTCGTGACGCGTTGCGTTGTTCAGCTGACAAGCCTTCCCTTGGCATTGCTTCATCAGCAGATTGAATGAGCGACATCGGTGTTCTGACCGGCAAGCCTTCTCACACGACCTTACCACCAACCTGTATGTAGCTCATTCAGGACTTGAACGATCGGGCACTGGGACTTGATACGACCGGTCTGAAGGCAGAATGAGTTAAGGGTGATGTTAGCATGGTTTGTCACCCCAATGGCCATTGTGTTTCCAGTTCAAGGCAACGCAATCCGAAGCAGGCTCCTTCCAATAATCTAAGTGTTAGACACGTTCCTCAATACACAGTGCTTCCATATAGCTGTACTTTTCGTGTGCATAAGATGTGTGTCAGGATATTTTGATATATTAAGGCAACTTTTTAATCGTGCTTCCTTTTTTACAAGTTTGAAGCTACATTTAGGTCAGGATATAATATCCAAATACTGACAGCTTCGAGTGCTTTGGCCTAACCTACGACGCCCGAGGTGCTCTCAGAAGCGTTCTGTTTGCCCGAAGGAGCAGCCGAAGGAAAATGGATTGGTCTGGGGATCACCGGTCAGACCTTGACTCTTCGGCCTAAAATCATTCTCCACACTGAAGCCAAAAATTGTTACTTGTCGATTACATAACAATTAATTATTGTGATGACAATTTTGTTAAAACAAATCACAACGTTACAGCTATATTGTTATAAATGGTAAATTTGACAGTATCTTTATTGTGAGTATTGATTTAATATTATACTAATCATATCGACAATTCAGCGAAATACTCAATGCATAGTGGTTTGAAAACGTATAGAACAGAGACATCGACAAGTTTTACTGCCGGTATTGGTCAAAATACATTCATCGAGCATGTATCAACGTCATCTTTAGGCATATAAAACTTGGCCGTCTTTTAAAAATAATACACAATTTACCGATTCGTGTCACGATTCACGAATTTGTGTCAAACATAGAGTTAGAGACTGTTTTTAAGATGTGCTACATCTAATTTACTATTTAAAGTCAACAGAGGGCGAGTCTGTAATTTAAAAGCTCAACGAGGTTAATTGTACGTCACTATAATGTGACGTGATTTGTTCAAGCAAATCGGTTTATAAAACCAGCATGAGTCGAAATAAACCACGACTACTTAATAAACATACGGAAAACTATCCAGTGTTGTTTCCACTAGTTAAGAGGTTTGTTATGTGAAAGCTATTGGATTTGAATGAATTGTCTCTTCATGTATGCCGTACACAGTTTCAATACGCACTGTATGTCTATTCCTGGCATTATTGACACACTTGTGTTAACTTCAATCTTCAGCTCATAAAAGACAATTATACCTTTGACAGGCTAAAATACAGCTCTTCTGTGATAGCACAAAGTACACGTACATAACGTTCGGTTGTCTACAACAGACCAAAGAGGAAACAGTTATTTGTTCTCGACCAGAACCAAATCCGTCACTTCGTGACGCGTTGCGTTGTTCAGCTGACAAGCCTTCCCTTGGCATTGCTTCATCAGCAGATTGAATGAGCGACATCGGTGTTCTGACCGGCAAGCCTTCTCACACGACCTTACCACCAACCTGTATGTAGCTCATTCAGGACTTGAACGATCGGGCACTGGGACTTGATACGACCGGTCTGAAGGCAGAATGAGTTAAGGGTGATGTTAGCATGGTTTGTCACCCCAATGGCCATTGTGTTTCCAGTTCAAGGCAACGCAATCCGAAGCAGGCTCCTTCCAATAATCTAAGTGTTAGACACGTTCCTCAATACACAGTGCTTCCATATAGCTGTACTTTTCGTGTGCATAAGATGTGTGTCAGGATATTTTGATATATTAAGGCAACTTTTTAATCGTGCTTCCTTTTTTACAAGTTTGAAGCTACATTTAGGTCAGGATATAATATCCAAATACTGACAGCTTCGAGTGCTTTGGCCTAACCTACGACGCCCGAGGTGCTCTCAGAAGCGTTCTGTTTGCCCGAAGGAGCAGCCGAAGGAAAATGGATTGGTCTGGGGATCACCGGTCAGACCTTGACTCTTCGGCCTAAAATCATTCTCCACACTGAAGCCAAAAGTTGTTACTTGTCGATTACATAACAATTAATTATTGTGATGACAATTTTGTTAAAACAAATCACAACGTTACAGCTATATTGTTATAAATGGTAAATTTGACAGTATCTTTATTGTGAGTATTGATTTAATATTATACTAATCATATCGACAATTCAGCGAAATACTCAATGCATAGTGGTTTGAAAACGTATAGAACAGAGACATCGACAAGTTTTACTGCCGGTATTGGTCAAAATACATTCATCGAGCATGTATCAACGTCATCTTTAGGCATATAAAACTTGGCCGTCTTTTAAAAATAATACACAATTTACCGATTCGTGTCACGATTCACGAATTTGTGTCAAACATAGAGTTAGAGACTGTTTTTAAGATGTGCTACATCTAATTTACTATTTAAAGTCAACAGAGGGCGCTATATTTCCTGTGTAAACGACGTGTTTTGTTAAAAAAGCATTCTGATGAACCTGATGATTGGGAGTAAAACATCTTTGTCTCTCATTCTAACTGAAATTCTAGCCACCACGGATGATTACTCCTGCTTTTCATCCTTCAGTTATGGCGTACAGTTAATTGCATTATTTTGGGACATTTTGGACATGTTGGACATTTGGCCTTTTTGTAGTATCATCAAACTTTCGGTCCGTTTTTGTTTCCTAAAGTTTGAAAGACATTATGAAGGTAATTTAAAAGCAAACTTGCTCTTTCAAACAAATTTGAGCATGCCTGCGCAGATACTTTTTTAAATATTAGGATGTATGACTTTTACGGTTAAATCTTATGTCATGTTTTACAAAGGAACTCCAATTTCTTAAAAGGGGTAACAATTTAAAAAATAAATATCTGCAAAAAAAAAAATTGCTTAATGTTCAAGTAAACATAAAATGTAAATATATATAACAAAAATCGGACCCGGTCTTAAACCATTGTGCAATAAGTACCTGAGAAAAGTTCACCAATATGTACTTACTAAACACCAAGAATAAAGGAAAGTGAATTTCAATATACATATTTACGTTTACTTATAAATAGTCCAAATTTGCCTTCTAGTGAAGCATCAGGCCGTATCGGTAGTGGCTAATCCGGCAGCTGCTCAGGTTGACAAATTAAAATTTGTCTCGTTACTATAAGTTTTCTCGGTCAAATTCAGGAAGTGAGCAGCCAATTTCATTTTCAAACGTTCGAATTAAAACTGTTTTGCCCCTCCGTTTCAAATTAAGAATTCGGCCTGTTAATTTCGTTTTGAGTCGAGTCAAAATCCTTTAGCACTCAGTCCAATTTAGCATATCGTCATTCTTTTTCGTGACACACAAGCCTAAAGAACCGTTTGCGAACTTGAAACTGCTTTGATGACTTGTTAATTGAATGAATATTTTGATAAAACGAATGACGCAACATTACATTTGACTAATCATAAAACGAAATCGAGTGACCCTTTTCAGTAGCATTCGATTTCGCGCGAAAAAGAACAGCTTGGTGGTTAAATTGGCTGCTCATTTCCCGAAATTGATCAAGAAAACCTATAATTAGACTAGTTAATTTCACAACGAAAAAAAACTTGAACTGCACACTATTGATGCTATTTACAATTATGGTTTCTACACCAGGCAGTTGGGCAGTTCATTGAGGTTTGTTTGAATTTTTGAAACAGGTCTAGAAGAAGTACTAGAAAGAAAGCAATATTGTAAAAACTACCAGAGTCACTGCACTAAAGCCCTTTTCAGACTAAAGTAAGTTACTGGAAAATTCCCGGGAAATTATGGTCGATCTTTTCGAAGTTCAAACAAAAAAATCACGTAGATTTCCCGAAAAAAAAAATATTCCAGGAAATAAATAACCCTGCCAAGTTTGTTCGTTAGTGTGAAACGGAAGTAGTATTCCTGGAATTTATCATTTGAAATTGGTCTGTAGTGTGAAAGGGCTTTAGAGGTTTGTTTTTTAAAGGCTATCGAGATAGAGTACAGTGTTCGCATTCAACAAAGAATGCTTTTTAAAAAATGCATACAATTCAAGATCTCGCATCGGCAAATTTTTAACTGTGCAGTTCCAAAAAAACAGTCCTATTTAAACAATTATATTAAAACTTGTGTAGTTCCCAAAAACAGTACAATATAAACAAGATTCATTTCGACTTGTGCAGTTCCGAAGAAACAGTCCAATATAACAAAGATTCATTTGGACTTGTGACGTTCCAAAGAAACAGTCCCATATTAACAAGATTCATTTCGACTTGTGCAGTTCCAAAGAAACAGTCAAATTTAAACAATATTATTTAAACTTGTGCAGTTCCCAAAAAACAGTCCAATATAAACAAGATTCATTTGGACTTGTGCAGTTCCAAAGAAACAGTCCAATATAAACAAGATTCATTTCAACTTGTGCAGTTCCCAAAAAACAGTCCAATATAAACAAGATTCATTTGGACTTGTGCAGTTCCAAAGAAACAGTCCAATATAAACAAGATTCATTTCAACTTGTGCAGTTCCAAAGAAACAATCCAATATAAACAAGATTCATTTGGACTTGTGCAGTTCCAAAGAAACAGTCCAATATAAACAAGATTCATTTCGACTTGTGCAGTTCCGAAGAAACTGTCCAATATAAACAAGATCCAAATAAACTTGTGCAGTTCATAAGAAACAGTCCAATATAAAAAAAATACCAATTTGAAAAAAAGTGAAATTTCGATTAAAAAGCCGGGGTCTCCGCAGTTTATCTTACGCTAATACTTCTCAGAATGCTGCAAGAGTCACCAAACCAACAGTTTTGTTTTTGTTTTTGTAAAGCTATCGAGTGCAGTGTTGGGAATCAACAAAAAAGAGCGGAACACCTTCAATTTGGAAGTCGAGTTTCATTCAGTTGAATGACGCTGGACACTTTCGGTAATTGTTATAGTAAAACAAACCTGTGAAAATTTAAACTCGATTTAAGTGAGGCATAACTACTATGTGCTTTTAACAGCGAATAAAACTGATTGATTGTACTGGTGTAATCAGTGAGCTTTCATGTTGAGACCGATCAATGCAATTGGTGATTGCTAGTCTAATTTGTTCTTGGTGTTTTTACAGGATAATTTATTTTTTGAGAGAGACAACAACCAATATATTGTTGTACACAATAGTTTTCAACCGCTATTAATACAACAATTTGCAGTTCATATGGTAGAAAACATGGTATAAAATGCGCACTTCGCCAGAAAACTGATAAACGCACATACACAAATTAAAAAAAATTCCAATTAAAAATGAAGGATAACTCGTTTGCCTTTAAATTTAAAAACAATGTTCTCACTAACGTTCGTTTGCGTTGTTCGTATTCTTCATACCTGACACACCACATCGAGTTAAGCCCCTGAAAACGTATGTTATAACACCACTGTAAGGTTGTCTACTGCAGATCAAAGGAGTAGCAGTTATCCTTCTCTGTCACATTCACACCAGTCGCTTCATGACGAGTCGCGTTGTTCAGCTGACAAACCATCTTCCATGGACCTTGCTTCATCAGCAGATTGAAGGAGCGACATCGGGGCTCTGATCGGCACGCCTTCCCGCACGACATTACACCATCTAGCCGTATCTCTTTCATCACGTGACCGACCAGGCACTTGGACTTGATGCGACCATCGGGACCAGTCTGAAGGCAAATTGACGAGGCGGTGGTTTGAAGTGTACGCTCGCAGATGACGTATCGTCTTATTTTACAATCTTCGTCGATCCACTTGCCATTATTATTTTTTGCCAAAACAGCGCAGTTTGCGCTGACATTCACTTTGGGACGACCTTCTTTCCAATTTTGGTACTCGTCTAATTCACTCGATAGTGGACACGGGTGCCAATTCCCCTCCTCTTGTGTATCATTACAACGCATCCAGAGATGACGAAGTGGAGTTCCACCTACTAATTCAGAGAACATATTCCAAATAAACGTTTGTTCCATGTTTGAGTTTGGGACAGTTAGGGATGAGTTGAGTCTGAAGCAGGTATCGCTTGCCTCATGCCAGTTCATCAAACTTGGTTGAGTTATCAGTGAGTAGCATGACTCACCGTATCGCTGCCAGTCAGTAGGACATAGTCAGTAGGACCCAACAAGAAACAACAAAACCAAAGCAAGATTCATCATGGGGGGAAACACCGACTTGTTCCCACAGTTCTGCAATTCATTGTGCGGTGATTAGTGAACTGCATTGGAACTACCTATTTATAAGAAACCCGTGCGTTAATTTGCTGAAGCCATAAAATATAGATTGCAAGTGAAAGCCTTTAACACAGGAAGAAGCATAAATACACAACAAGTTTCGCCTGAATGATTAATTGAAATTGACTTGAGTTAAGTCCAGCTCATCTAGTATGTAAATCCTGTAAATACAGTGAGCTGTCAATGACGCCAAGGCGAGATTTGTTGGTGGTAGGTCAATTTGTATCGACCTTGAGCTTGATAAACTTTATGGACCGTTCCGGCTTTCCACTAAGCTCCACCCACCGCGCACGTGAGCAAGACACTTGTACGAGCACTCCCAATGACATTCTGCACGATTCTGCCGCGCGTGCCAAATATACGCGCACGCATGACCGACAGGCATTAAATCGTTCGGTTTTAGAAATACAATTCCCACACTTCGAATCAGCGGTGCAGTCAGCAGGGAGGGGGGGGGAGTGGCTACCCCAAACAAATAAAATACCCCCCTCCTCTTAAAAAAGGGAAAATGCACACGCAGCCACAAAATGCCATAAGCACCCCCCTCCGCGCAGCATACTCCTTCCCGACTAACAAAGCAACCCCTGCCCACATGTTAAAACTACTAACCCCTAGCCCTCCCAATGAAAAGTCATAGCCATACCACTGCTTCCGAATCACTTTGTGTCAATATTGGTATGAAAAAGATAAAAGCCACACAAATCATTAAAGTGTCCAGAATTTAACTAGTTTGAACTTTGTGAACTCAACAAGAGAAAAGAAACAGACTACTGTTTTTCGACTTGTTCATTTATTTATTTCAAATCAACTTGTAATGAAATTAAAGGTACAATTTACTTATTAAACATAGCGAGCAAGAGAGTGATCAGTATGTACAGAAGAGGACAACGAACATTAAGCTATAATTTTGCATAATTAATGCAGCGGCAAATTTACCAATTTTTACCGATTATATTTTAAATAATGTTTTTTTTTTTAGAAAAGCAAGTGCATAAATCATCAGGAATGACTTGAGTAGCTGTAGAATGTTTGTAGTAAATACAATGCACAAGGAAATTTAAATTGATGGACTATCATTGTTAAAGTAAAGTTTTAAAGTTAAGGATTTCATCGCAGCTTTCCTTCAACATTATTATCATTGATGTATCAGATGTCTGTGTCAAAGGATGTCCTTCTTGTGTCCATTTGTTTTTATCACAGATGCTGCAAGTGTGGCTGGCAAACTGGAGGATTTGTTGTGTGTAGAAAGTATACCCACTGTTCTAATACAGGGAGACAAAAAACAAACAAAAACATTGTAACAAAATCCTTCAATTGTTAACATAATACTCTTTTTCAATTTGACCTAAGATTGGGACTTTAACAAAATACAAACTTCATCTGCAAACTTGCAAAAAAACAAATTCAGTATGTTACATAGCCCTATCTTCATGAAGAGTTTTTCAAAAGTTTGTTTACATGGTTAATACAATCAGGGCTCGATTTTTGGGAAAAAAATTCACAAGACTTTTACTGGACCAGAGAATTTGACAAGACTGGGATCGATATGAGGAGCACACTTTCTACACACTACATTGAAGCTGCTGTTGGGACAAGCACTAAAAGAAGATATACACATGTATTGGCATTCATTAGATATGTGTACTAAAATGCAATGAGGTGTTACTATTCAAATTAAAAAACACAATACCACTGGACTTTTACGGTCGTAAGTTTACTGGCCCAACGCTATAACCACTGGACTTGGCCTGTGGTCCAGTGTTGATTTCGAGCCCTGAAAACCGACACAATCAATTATTGGATGATTTGGAATTGTTTTATGCATATTCTACTAATTGTGTGTCAAGAATACATCAAGCAATGCCGTTGTCCCTGGATGTAACCATCACACCTGTTTCTATATGATTCTACTAATTGTGTGTCAAGAATACATCAAGCAATGCCATTGTCCCTGGATGTAACCATCATACCTGTTTCTATATGTTTCTACTAATTGTGTGTCAAGAATACATCAAGCAATGCCATTGTCCCTGGATGTAACCATCATACCTGTTTCTATATGACTCTACTAATTGTGTGTCAAGAATACATCAAGCAATGCCATTGTCCCTGGATGTAACCATCATACCTGTTTCTATATGATTCTACTAATTGTGTGTCAAGAATACATCAAGCAATGCCATTGTCCCTGGATGTAACCATCATACCTGTTTCTATATGACTCTACTAATTGTGTGTCAAGAATACATCAAGCAATGCCGTTGTCCCTGGATGTAACCATCACACCTGTTTCTATATGATTCTACTAATTGTGTGTCAAGAATACATC
The DNA here is from genome assembly GCF_902459465.1 of Asterias rubens. Lineage (NCBI taxonomy): Eukaryota > Metazoa > Echinodermata > Asteroidea > Forcipulatida > Asteriidae > Asterias > Asterias rubens. The sequence continues at coordinate 1,976,391 of NC_047079.1, read as the reverse complement.
AAGCAATGCCATTGTCCCTGGATGTAACCATCATACCTGTTTCTATATGTTTCTACTAATTGTGTGTCAAGAATACATCAAGCAATGCCATTGTCCCTGGATGTAACCATCATACCTGTTTCTATATGACTCTACTAATTGTGTGTCAAGAATACATCAAGCAATGCCATTGTCCCTGGATGTAACCATCATACCTGTTTCTATATGATTCTACTAATTGTGTGTCAAGAATACATCAAGCAATGCCATTGTCCCTGGATGTAACCATCATACCTGTTTCTATATGACTCTACTAATTGTGTGTCAAGAATACATCAGGCAATGCCATTGTCCCTGGATGTAACCATCATACCTGTTTCTATATGATTCTACTAATTGTGTGTCAAGAATACATCAAGCAATGCCATTGTCCCTTGATGTAACCATCAAGCAATGCCATTGTCCCTGGATGTAACCATCATACCTGTTTCTATATGATGCTGATCAGTTGGCAACGCAATACTTGTTGGTTTTCCCTTAACCTCTGATGGCCTGCTCTTTTTCACAAAAGGATGTTTACATCAATCTCCCATAGCATTTGCCATTTTATGCTGTTCAAAATACAAAAGTTAACAATTTAACATGTCAAATTTAGCTTTATACTAATTTGAAAAATACAAGTATCCGTTTTAATACCTAACAATCTGCAAACGAACTAGAATCGGTAAACATGGGATCCAAGTCATATTCAGTATAAAATTTATAAAAACAGCCCAATTTTTTTTTCTTCCACTGTCGGAGACCTTTAAACTTTTTAAAAACACTAGTTGTTCCTCACTAAACTGAAAAAAAAAATAATAATAATAATGTGCAATTTCACTCCAAAAAGGGCTCTAGTCTTGGTATGGGCAACAAGAAGAAAACATTTCAAGAGTCAGACGAAAGTTATTCGGGGAAGTTGCGGTCAGGAATTAAATTAGTAAAATTACTTCATACAATCAAAACGGGTACTACCCTAAGTAGACCAAAACAATGGACGGAAAAATCAGTATATCAAATGTATGTAGCATTTTTAATAAACATTTACCTGTTTACCAAAATACTACTACTACTTAGCAGTAAAGTACCAAGAGTTGGTTTGACTTGGTTGGGTTGGAACGGAACAATTTTGTTATGTAACATAACATTTTGCAGCATATGTATTTGTCTTCGTCTGCTTAAACAACTACAGGAAATAAAATGGTGCACCGATTGTAAAGATAACAACTTGCCGTTAGCCTCTCTATCCTTTACGACTCTTAGTATTTGAGAGGGTCACATATATGTTTCAAAATACCGTCCGACCGTCTGTGTGTTCAATTATAAATTTGGATTACATGACTGTTTCTGCTATGTTAAAAAACAAGCTACTCGTGTTTATTATAAAAAAAACTAAGTTGTACTGCTGTTGCTAAGTTAAAGTAATGTCAAGTGATGAGTCGTGAGATCAGTCAAGTCAACTCGACTCAAGAACGTTTAATTAAGCTAAGAAGGGTAAAACAAGAACATGCAGCATAAACCAAAGCTGTCGTATGACATACAGTAAAACCCAGTTTTGTTCGATGAAAAGCAATTTATTACAATAAATTCTAATAGTAGTAGTGGGGGTACGTGTGTGTTTGTATCAAGGTATTTTTTTTTAGTGTGATCGGTATTCTTTGTGCATACGGCTACGCATACACCAACAACTGCCCCACTCGGTAGACGTTTTTTTGTTAATTTTACTGTTTAAAATACTCACACATTGACTGCAATGTTACTGTAATGATTGCCCATGCAGTTTCCTTTCTGTCGACATGTTCGTAACTTTTACCAGCTCCAAAAATCGAACGTAATCAAGAAAAACTCACTTTTTAGCACAAAATTGACTGTTAAGCAGCTCTGTGAAATTGGGCTCCGGTTAATAAGAAACACTTACCTTGACGTTGTGAGCTTCTAGTCCTAGACTTAGATTTGGTTTATGCTGAAAATGTGTAGTCTGGCCCCGTTCACTACGTCTGGGTACCTGATCGGTATGATCTTACGTAAAGAACTACGGTCACGGAGCAGACTGCACGCATTGTATGGCTACTGTGCGGACGGTCCTCTCGGATCACCCAGCACGGTGAATCGCATGCAGTGCCAGCACAAAATAGTGACGCTTGGCGCAGCTAAAAAAACATGCCCTCAAAGTTGAAACAATACCCGATTTTGGTATTCACGGAACCTTAAAAAAATGTAGTCTGAATTGATTTTCTTGCCGACAGAAGCTAGGCAATGTTTACTCTTAGTTTAACTTTGTGATTGTAAGTTTGGAAGGATTTGTTTTCTTTCTTGCAATTGCTATGAATGTAGATGCCTAACTGCTGTTAGATTTTTGTTTATTAATATTTTCAAACGTGAAGAAGACTGCGGACTCAATGTAACAATTGATACAGTTTGCTTGGACATTGATGAGAAGACAATACTCATATCATTAGGACAGTCTTTGCTCATATAATTTTTTTTACAGCCGGACCCCACCCCCCTAAAAAAAAAAATTAAAAAAACAAATGGGTATATCATATCAATTGAACACATTTCTATGCAACTTTAACGCATAATACACTCTTCACACATACTTCAAATATATTTTCAGTGCATATTTTATCTTGTTTATTGTTCAAATGCCTGTGCGCCGTATGATTTTAATTTAAATGATAAAACATTACACGTTAAACCACTTGAGACATGAACACTTGTTTGCCGTGTATTCCAACGGCGGCTTCTTCGGAAAGCAAAGTGGTTGTTGGCTCTTAATAAAACATGTGCACAGCGTATCTGTATTACACGCAAACGATTTCGCCATTGGAATTCTTGTTCATCCAGTTACAGTAGTTGGATATATTTGTGTAGACTCCAGGATGCGCGGCCTCTGCGCAGCCCAAGCCCCAGCTCACAATACCCTCAAGCAGTACACCAGCCTGATGGGAGTCCGCGGCGAAGTTACTGACGATTGGTCCACCGCTGTCACCCTGTTCATAGATAGAAGACACATCGTTTTGTAGTTATATGTTTTTACGTGGATAGCCACTCGGTGTGTACGGGAGTGGAAATTGAACTTGGCATGACATTTAAAATTGATAATTGAAGTTGTACCTTTACTCATCAACTACACACTTAATTTTTAATTTCTACTCAGCTACAGACTTTTTCAACATTAAATATTAGCACCGGTTTACCATGAAAAACTGCTGCATCCACTGGGATCAACTGAAATTTCTACCTTAAATTACTAAAGATGTACACACCCTATTTACAAACATTTTCGTGTAGACTTGTTTCACATGGGAGATTAACTTGTCTAAGCTCGAAACTGCAAACAACCATATCTCCTGAACTGTGTCATCTTTTAGCTACCTACACGATTAAAATTAAGTTAAAATCATGACCTATTGTTGACCTTTCCTGCCTGTCCAAGCAGGAATTTCAAACTATACAACAAACATACTTCAGGGTCAATTACTTCAAAGTCAGACGCACTTTAAAGCTTTGAAGCGATTAATAAAGCAAATAAATTACTAAATGTATTTCTGTGAACATTTTCGTTTACCTGGCAGGCGTCTTTACCTCCTCCTTGCACACTGGCACAGAACATGCTATTAGTGATCATGGTGTTATAAGCGGCAACGCACTCCTGATGACTGTTTGCGTATACAACCACCTCATTCAGCTCGATAGCAGGATCCCAGGTGCTTGCTTTAATGACAAAATTATTTGAGAATACAATCAGATGGAAGTATCCAGTCCCGGGAAGTGTGTAACTGACGTGTGTGACCTGGTGGGTAGGCCTTTCATTCTGGGTCCAATTTCGTAGCATTGCTCAACGGTTAGAAAATGTTCTTGCTATTTAAAGCACAACTAAATTGCTAAGGTGCAAGCGAATTTCACAGGCTAGCATAAAAATGAGGCGTCCATTTTGCGCTATCACCATGGATTTGCATTGTAAGCAGCCGTGTTAAGAAACTGGGCCCATATCTGTACTATACCTCATACACATGACCGAGAGTCGAGTTCTCACCGATCCATTCACCATTACACACCAGTGTCTATCTTTGCTATTTACCAAGCGCGCACGCGAGTATTCGCGCAAAATGGTATTTGCGCATGGCAAGCACTCTAACGACCGGGCAGCTCTGGCGCTTGTCTACTTTTCAGGCGCAAGTGCATGTGACTGGAAAGCCCAGGCGGTAGTCAATTTTTAACCCGCTCTATCGAAATGATAACAATCGAACTGGACAACAGATAAATTTAACACTTATGATAGTTCCTTGAAACAAACAAAGATGTTTAATCCTATATGTACTTATAACAGGTTTGAATGAGAGACTTAGGAACGCTAGATGGCGGTAGCCTTACAAGGGAAATATCCTTTGCTTACGTAGTTCTGAACCTGTGCACATTACCGAAAACACAGGTTTTACCTGGTAAGACTGCTGCCATCTAGCGTCCAAAAGTCCTACATTGAGGTCTAGCATGCAGTCCCAAATAACCCATCAAATCCAGAGATTGATTCTGAACTGATTCAAATAAACTTACGGTCACGGTTTCCCCAGCCGCTAACGAGCAGTTCCAATCCCTTATTGGGCTCGCTTGAAGCGATGCCGATAGCTTGAACGTCGCTGTTTATAGAGACGGGTGTGTCAAGATGAATCAAGGCGATGTCGTTATGCAGATTGTAATCCAAATAATGTTCATGAATTATCCAATTTCCTTTGGCAAACTTCTGATTAGGGCCATCGTGTTCGTTAATTTTATGATATCCAAGACCAACCCACGCATCCTGACCATTTTTAGGGCTGAAAGGCAAAACAAAACACTGTTTTTTGTAATAACAATTTTTATGAGAATAACACACACAAAAATAAAAAAATAAAAAATCGTCCAGAATATACCATGAGTTACAGTCACACGTTTTTAAAAATATTATTTTTTTTTTAAGATAGTGTTCCATTCCAGTCATTTTTGTAACTTAACGGTATTTACCGCAGAGTGTATACAGTGAGCAGGTTATTACAAAGAATATAAAGATCGTGCGATTTGTCTGGTCCGCGTATAAAAAGTATAATATTTTTCATGTGCGACGGTCCACAGGCAAAAACGTAAAGTCACGATAACGATCACGACGCAAAGAGAACGCATTATATTGGTTGAATGCTCCACGAAGAATACGCACACGCTCATTCAACCAATGGAATGCGTTCCCTTTGCGTCGTTATTGGTATCGTTCTCGTTATCACTGCAGTGAGACCGGGCCTTTAAGTGGTAGTTAAAACAAAATAAATATCGTGCGATTTGTTCGCTCCGCGTATAAGAAAAACATAATATTGTCCATGTGTGATGCTCCACAGTTAAAAACGTTTCAGTAAAATCATGGCAATAGACACATTATGAAAATCATTCGATACTTACTAATAGCAGTGTGCAAGTTTGGAAGGATTTGTTTTCTTTCTTGCAACTGCTATGAATGTAGATGCCTAACTGCTGTTAGATTTTTGTTTATTAATATTTTCAAACGTGAATAGACTCATTATGAAAATCATTCGATACTTACTAATAGCAGTGTGCAGCGGTGACAACCCAAGACTCGTGAACCAAAGTACCACCACAATATCTTTCTTTGTTACTGTTCATTAAGGCCACCTGGTAGGGTCGGCTGTGTGGGGTAGACTCTTTTCCACCCACAATAAGGGAACCCAAACAACATGGGATCAGCACAGCTGCAAAATTTATACAAAATACCCTTTTATCAAGTAACTATAAAAACCATCGATTATTGTGACAACAAATGCCACACTCTGTAACGGATGTGATGTTTTATGTACAATGGAAACGTTCAGAGCATTTGAGTTTGTTTTTGGACATGCATTGGCCGAGTCTAAATAAAAATGGCCCAAGTAACCGAAACAAGATTACAATGAAATGGGTCAACACTAATTACATCAGTTCCAATCGAACCCAGTTTTATGAAGTTAAATTCGAATCAATTCAGTTAAATTCAATTCAATTCAATGAAATTCATTTAAAACTTAAAGGAAGGTAGATTTAAAATTGGTTAGAAACAAAAATCGTGATGATAACAGATTTACATAAAACTTACACGGTCTATTGATAATGCTTATTAGAAACCACCCATTGAAATATTTCTCTATGTAATATTTCTCGTTTGGCGTGTATCGCTCAGTGAGCGTTTTATTCATTTTTGTTTTGGCATCGATGATGCAATGCAACATTTGTAATCGGTGTTTCACTATTCTCTCGTGACCCAGATGGCCGTTCGATTTCAAACTTCGACAGGTTTGTAAGTTTATGTTTAGAGTGGATTACATAAAGTGCTTACACTGCCAGCAACTGTTTTGTTAACAATTACCAATACTGTAATGTTCCTTTAAAGGGTCTATGTAACTTTTGTAGGACAAAAAACGCAATGTCCACAGATTTACACTAAACTTACACAGTTTGAAGATAGTGATGGTAGAATGCTTCCCTGAAAATATTACGTGCTGAGGTGCTGTAGTTTTGGGGAAATGAGTAAAACAATGTCATGAAAATAATTTTCGTCTCACGAGACGAAAATTATTTTAATCTTTTACAAACGTATTTTCATGACATTGTTTTACTAATTTCTCAAAAATTACAGCACCTCAGTAAGTAACATTTGAAGGGAAGCTATCCTACCCAAATCCTTTAAATCAATTCAATCAAATTCATTGCAATGCATTTCAATTCAATTCAAATCAATTCAATACGCCTCGATTCGATTCGATTCGATTCGAATCAATTCAATTCAATTCAATTCTCTTTATTTCAAGCAATTCAGTTAAATTCACTTCACATAAAATTCAATTCAATTCAATTCAATTCAAATCAGTTCAGTTCAAATCCGTTCAATTTAATTTAACTACAAAACATATAAGTCGTAAGGTGTTTTGTTTTCCTTAATTCACGATACTTTAACAAGTGAGACTCGAACACATATACATAATCCTCCTTTCTTTCAGTCATGTTTTTATAGATTGTTTGATTGCAGTTTGATTGATTTGGTTATGTTGCTTTTTTAGTTAGTTTACTGTATGTTGTTATTGAAGTCAAGAGAGAAAAAGAGAACAAAACCTTTCTCAATAAGTTTTTATTCACATATAATTTCATTATTACTACCATAGAGCTGTAAAACGAATAATTGAAATTGTTACTCCACTCACAGTAATTTTCCTCAGTAAAATAAGATACAGTTAAAGTGTGAAGTGGAAATAGTTATGTATATGTTAAATTGAATTGAACAACAAAAACGAATTCGGGGCCAGAACTTAATTATGGTGTACAACAATAGTAGGGACTTTTCGTTTTTGCCGACGGATGGTTCTGCGACGGTAAAGATGACATTTGGCGTCATCTGCGCATGCGTCGGCTTTGAGGACGGTCGTCCCTCAATTTCTACGACAGTACTTGGGATGAATCTACGTTGTGCTGAAAACGACAACGTTTAGCTGAACAACCGTCGCAGAACCATCCGTCGTCGAAAACGAAAAGTCCCTATTGTGCGGCACGCCTCGACTTTCAAGAAATGATTGAAGATTCCAATACTCACCAAGTGCAGCAAGAACAAAGCCCTTCATGATGATGATGATGTTGGTCGAAACAGGATGTTAGAATGGTGCAGTCAATCGGCCGAAGTGTGGAGGACAATATTTATGTCCTCTTTTATAGACCAGTGTCCACTTCGAATTGACATTTATCTTAGTGACCATCTTTCAGGAAGTCGTAATAGCCAAATATAGTCCCGTTTTCCAGTTTATCTTCTGTACGCACATTGCATATTTCCCATGAAGGTAAAACTTGTGTTATGAAGGGTGTGGGGAGAGCAAGATATCGCCTTGAGAACATGTGGCAAGTTCACATCAATGAATAAGGTTATTTTCTAGAACCAAAACAAAGACCAAAATTTACAGTGCAACAAACTTTGATAAGGCCCTACAACTCAGAAGTGGATGAATTATCTACAACCAAATTATCCCGATGAGAGCATCATTTGAAATGTATTTACACACCCTTACAGAGAGTGGAAACTATTGGTCAAAATAATCTTAAGCATATTATTATAACCTGACTTGATAACGAGTAACGAGGAACTGTTGATAGTATAATACACTGCGGGAAACTGGTCCTTCTGAAGTAACGTAGTTTTCGAGAAAGAATTAATTTACCACGAATTTGATTTCGAGACCACAGATTTAGAATTTGTGGTCTCGAAATCAAGCATGGAAGCACACTACTTGGTGTGACAATGGTGTTTTTTCTTTCAATATTATCTCGAAATTCCGGCGACCGATTGAGCTCAAATGTTCACATTTATTGTTGTAATATGTTCACATAAACCAAGTGAGAAGATTACCAATATAATTCAGTGCCTTTAAAAGCGCTACAGTAGACAACCGAACACCCATTTATTTTCAGAACGATTCTAAATTTTCTTTGGTAAGTAACAATTTTGTACTTGGTATCTTTGTAAGAAATCAAACGGGGAGGAAAAAATACACCTCTTCCCACAGCGCTGTAGATTAGTAGATGGTGGTTGATTTTATTTGTATAAGTTATTACATTATAATAATTAAGGTGCAGTATAATTTATGCTCTTAGTGAAGATGAGTTTGTTAGTTTAGTTTATAAAAGTAGAGACATCTCTTACAGAAATTTGCCATGGGAATCCCATGGGATTCCCATGGTGAATTGGGCATGGGAAACCCATGGTGAATTCCCATGGTGAATTGGGCATGGGAAACCCATGGTGAATTGATATGGGAAATTGTATGGGTATCCCATGAAGGATATCATGGGGTTCCATGGAGAATCCCATGTGGTACCATGTAGGATCCCATGGGGTCCCATGGAGGATCCCATGGGATCTCATGTAGGACCCCATGGGGTCCCATGGAAGATCCAATGGGATCCCATGTAGGATCCCATGGGGTCCCATAAAGGATCCCATGGGATCCCATGTAGGATCCCATGATCCCATGTAGGATCCCATGGGGTCCCAATCGGGCCCCATTGAGGATCACATGGGGTCTGATGGAGGATCCCATAAGGTTCCCGGCCTGTACGAAATACTCATATAAGAATCTTATAGGAATTGCACTAGGGTCTTATAAGAAACTTTAACAATCTTATAAGAACAGATTTCCTTTTAAAGAATCTCAATAAGAAGTGTATTGTGGCGAAACAGTCGCATGGGGGCGCAATTGCTGACCTAGTTCCAGAGCCATCGCCAGCGGTGCCGGGCACTTGAACTGTGTGTGCACGACGCGTGATCCCCAATTGGGGATCACATGGACAGCATGTGCTGACCACAGGCCGCAGCAGCAGAGGGTATTTTTAGGCTGAGTTTTTAGTTGCGATTTGGCGGGTTTGGAGGAAAGAACAGATTGAGAGAACAGGTCAGTAATTGCGCACACATGGCTTGATTATGGTAAAATAAAGAGAAGGGATTAAAGAGAATCATTAAAAGGAGTTAATCGACAAGAGAGAATAAGGAAACAGAATAAACCATTATCAGTAACGGAGACATATTGCTTCACACCAGTTATTTTCTTTATTGTGTCAGTTATTGTTATTGTTAAGCTGCAGCGAAGACTTTTAGACCGCTCGAGTCAACGTTACAGTATATATAAGAATCTTTAAGAAGTGTTTAAAAAAAAAATACATGAATGAAAATATAATGTTAAAACAAAAAGTGTTATTAAATGTGAGGTCCAGTTGTTGTGATGTTAAGGTATTATAGCTCCATGCTCAGAGCTAGATTAGCCTAAAGTGAACCAAATTAAATCTTAAAACAGATTTACGACCAAACAAAATTTCAACTTAAAATGCTGCACTAAGAATGAAGCATCAACTTTATTTTGCATACATTTGCTTACAACAAATAAAAAATAGTTTAGTTTTCGCGACATGGACTGGCTACAAGACACTCAAATAGTAAGAGAAAACAATTTGTGCCTAAACACGTGTCTGATAGTGATAGTTGTGTCAAACAAATCTTTAAATGGATGTTCAGCAGAAACTGATTGCTGAATGGACTTTTTTCTGTGCTTGTAAATAAATTTTTCTCAAGATGATGCATACATCGAATACGTTATTTTTGGCTAAATTTTGTCTCATTATTTATCTCATTATTTACTTACAGTTCTTCACACAGTCTTCCCTATAAACGAACATTTTTGTATTTAAAATATCAACTGATTGCAATGCAGATGGTATTAAAAACTCGAGAAAAATCTTTCGTATGTAAAAAACGTTATAGTTAACATGCACTCAGAATAGTGTAAAATATTCTTGAACACATTGCCACCGGAGTTTGGAAACCAAACACAGGTATTCAATGTAATATAAAGTTTAACATCACAAACAAATCATTTGCAATCATAATTATTCTGACATTAACATACCACAAAACCAACATTTGTTTTAACTTTTTGTCTAACTATCATTGAAGTTTGCAAAATAAACTTTCAACAACAAATTTACAGCAATTGAACACAGAGGGGGTTAACATTGTACTGAACTACTGAGCAATTGCCTTTTTTATTTTCTAAGACCTTTGAACTTGAAGGGTTTTGTTCAGGAAGCAAAGAAACATACAGTTGAGACATTTCTTTTTTAAATAAACTTTTAGTGAAACTTCTGATGTGTGTTCCTGGTTCAGAATCTTGACTCGGAAATAACTACACTCACACCAAGAGTAACCAATCGTGCAATATCACACAGCATGTAATAGGTTTTTGGGCTTGAGGCCTGGACCACCTACATCAGACAAGAAAAACGGCTGAAACGCTTGCACCTGTGCTGCTTACGCCGTTTCTAGAGCAATACATGGCATGAAAAAGTTCCAAAAACTGGAACGTGCCCACTCCACCAACATGTTCGCCATGTTGAGCCAACGCCGCCTCAGCTGGCTCGGTCACGTCCACAGGATGGACTCCAGTCGGCTGCCAAGAGCAATCCTTTATGGCGCATGCACTTTCATCAGGCTCCAGGCCAATTGGTCGCCCCTACCTATACGATTCAAGCTGTCTGTAGTCGCGACATGAGACAGGCCGGCATTTACCCCAACAGCTGGAAGGAAGCTGCACAGGAACGCAGCGCCTGAAGGCATTGCGAGTAGCAGCCCCCACCCCTTTGTCAGCCCCACTCCCGTATGTCTGCAACAATTGTGGCAGAGACTGCCATGCAAGAATTATAACTTCTCAGCTGCAAGCGAGAGGACAACCCCCAGGCGCAGTGCATCGTCAGTATTGACGGACGGATGCCTACTACTACTCCTCAAAACACGTATTTCAGGGACAAAAGCTTTATTCTGACAAAATACCCTTTCCATGTGACTTTAACAGAATCTTATAAGACCTTATAAGTTGAAATCGTACGGGCGATGTAGGATCCCACCGGTTTCAGCCATGCCAGTCCATTTTGTATTGCCTTATTCATAATTATATACTTATTATACTTGTATTTTTGTAGGGCCCTTGGTTTTGACAGTGTTTTTCTGTGTACATGCGTCAGGGTAAGATTTGTGGGGTATTTTTCTTGGGAAAGTTGTTGTTGTGTGTCACAGGCTTCTTTAAGCCCTCCAAACTCAACAGCCGATTCGGCCTACTTTTCACCCGAAGTTTAATGCTTTAAACATTGCTGCATGTACAGGAGACACATTGGGCAAAATTTTGGGTTCCTTTCCTACTTGTTCTGGTGCATTAAGTGTAAGATTCAATGGCTTGGTCATATTAGCGACATTCATGGATTTTTAGTCCATACTGCCTCCCGTTTTTATGTAAATTCAGATTTGGAAGTTATTTTGCTAGTTGAATAAAAAGTTGCTAAGAAATTACAGTGATGACAACTTCTACTCGGAGTAATCATTACTTAAACCCACAGTCAATTAAATCACTTAATTCAGTTGGCTAAAGCAATCTAAAAATCATGCAATAGTCCAATCTATAAACAGTATTTCACATATCACTTGCTTGGCTCATCATCAACTGAGTTTCTTTATTCGAAGCCTCCACTTCTCAGTGTATGGGTTTACTTATCAGCAGATTGAAGGAGCGACATCGCGGCTCTGATCGGCACGTCTTCCCGCACAACACCACACCATCAGCCCGTAGCTTCTTCAGGACGTGACCGATACGGCACTGGGACTTGATGTGACCATCGGAACCAGTCTGAAGGCAGAATATCGAGGCGGTGGTTTGAAGTGTACGCTCGCAGATGACGTATCGTCTAATTTTACAATCATCATCGATTCACTTGCCATAATTATTATTTGCGAAAACATTCACTTTGGGACGACCTTCTTTCCAATTTTGATACTCGTCAAATTCACTCGATAGTGGACACGGGTGCCAATTCCCATCCTCATGTGTATCATAACAACCCGTCCAGATATGACGGGTTGGAACTCCAGTTACTAATCCAGAGAACATACTCAAATTGTTCCATATTTGAGTTTGGGACAATTAGGACTACGTTGAGTCCGCAGCAGGTATCGCTTGCCTCATGCCAATTAATAAAATTTGGTTTAGTTTCAGTGTGTAGCATGACTCGCCGTATCGCTGCCAGTCAGTAGGACAGATAGCAGCCAGGGCAACAAGAAGCAACAAAACGCAAGCAAGATTCATCATGAGAAAAAACGACTTGTTCCCACAGTTCAACAATTGTGCGGTGATAAGTAAACTGCGTGAAAACTACGTCTGCAAGAAGTATCCACGCGTCAATTTGCTGGAGCCATGAAATGTAGATTGCAAGTACTGCAAGTATTGCAAGTATTACTTCGAGAAAACCTCGAATGAACGAAGCAAACTTTCAATAAACCGAAATTATATGTCGGTGTAACAATTAAACAATTGTGAGGTTATCAATTAATCTCATTAGGGAACGCAATCGCTAGTTCAGCAACTTTTGAAGCTGATTACCATGCCGGTGCATTCTTTGTACATTTATTGAGTGAAAGTAAAAACCTAGATACTGAATAATGACCTTAAACCTGGGGGAAAAACTCTTTTTAAGTTACTCATGTGAACTAAAAATTCCGAAAAAGGGTATTTGTAAGGTGAGAACTAGTTTTCCTTATGGACCAACGGTAAAATCCTGTGAGACATTAACTATTTGTGGCGCTCTAAACGAAACATGTGTTTCTAGCAATTTATATTGGAACAAGCACTGAGCACCCAACGACCTTTTCGAAAAAAATCGTCGTTATGTTGTGATAAGCATGATGTATAGCACAATATGGCACCGGTTGCAACCGTATCTCCATCGATTAAATATTTCATGCCGACATTTAATGGGTTAAACTTGCCCTTTAACGTAACATGAGCGGAAATGGGGGGAAACTGGCAAGGTACTTTATGAAGCAGTCTAAAGTGCAACGAAGTATAGCGGATATAACTATAAGAGGATTACAGAAGACGATTACAGAAGGTGAATGTACATGTATACACATGAGGTATGTGTTCTTCACTAAAGAGTTTAGCACATTTGAACGCATTAGTAACATACAGCCTCATTCAAACCAGTGTAAGAGTAAGTCACTATCTTTCAATCAGTGACTTCGATACGGATATGTGATTGACAGCCTCATTCAAACCAGTGTAAGAGTAAGTCACTACTTTCAATCAGTGACTTCGATACGGATATGTGATTGACAGCCTCATTCAAACCAGTGTAAGAGTAAGTCACTACTTTCAATCAGTGACTTCGATACGGATATGTGATTGACAGCCTCATTCAAACCAGTGTAAGAGTAAGTCACTACTTTCAATCAGTGACTTCGATTCGGATATGTGATTGACAGCCTCATTCAAACCAGTGTAAGAGTAAGTCACTACTTGCAATCAGTGACTGCGACACGGATGTGTGATTGACAGCCTCATTCAAACCAGTGTAAGAGTAAGTCACTGCTTGCAATCAGTGACTTCGAAACGGATGTGTGATTGACAGCCTCATTCAAACCAGTGTAAGAGTAAGTCACTGCTTTTCTACACGAAGGTTTGATTGGGTGTTTATATGATAATTGTCAACCAAAGCCCTAAGCAGACTGCTGGATAAACTTCAACGGAAACGCACCAGTATTTAAACGCGCTGCACCAGCAGCAAAGCTCATAACAACTTTGCATCGTATCGTATAAGAGGAACCGATAAGTCTAGGACTAGAAGCACACAACGTCAAGGTAAGTGTTTCTTATTAACCGGAGCCCAATTTCACAGAGCTGCTAACAGTCGATTTTGTGCTTAATGGGCGCACCTAGCAAATGTCATTGGTTTTAAAACCTCAATTTTCTGCTTAAGCATCCTAATGCTACTCTCACATTTGGGCGAATACCTTGCAAATATGGATGTTTGATATTCGCGATGAATTAGCACACAAGTTTGTACAAATGGCTTACCAAATGCTTAAGCAAATCGATGGCGAATTACCGTCTTCACAACATTCGCTGAATGTACGGAAGCGTTTCGTTTTGCCGCTCTCACAGAGTGGCGAATGTTCTTGCGAACATGAATATTTGAATTTCGCGTTGAATGGCGTCCAAAATGGCGGTTGGATAGTGACTATTTTTATCTCGGTCTCACTCTTCGATTGTCCTCGTTCGGCCCTCTCCTTACCTATATCTTACGAATATATTACGAATGCTAACCAACGCTTGCCAATGCCTTTACGAACGTTGCAAACGCTTACGCACGCTTTACCAACGTTACCAATGCTTACGAAAGGCACGCCGAATGACCGTCTTCGCAACATTCGCTGAAATTTGTAAATTGAGCGATCTTCGTAAGGAGGTGGGGAAGAATTTGTGAACTTTCCGAATTTGTTACCAACGCTTACGAAGACACGGCGAATGTTGCGAAGTTTGAGCGATTGTAAAATCGCCAACATATTCGCCGTGTGAGAGCAGCATAGAGTGACCGATCTTCGTTATAGGAGGTGGAAACGACTTGTGAACGTAGTGAATTTGTGGCGAATGTTGCGAAGTTTGAGCGATTGTTAAATATTTCCGTTCATAAGCACATTCGCTAGCATATTTTCCCTAGTGTGAGAGTAGCATAAAGCGCAGCGCAGTAAAGTAAACGTTCTATATGTGTTCAAAAATGTACAATCTTTTTTGTAGGTGTGTAACCTTTCAAGGGGCGCTTTGAACCGTTACAAATAATACATATCAGACAGAGAAATTGATGATTTGTTTTTCGTCGCCACACTGCATTTATTTCGCCCGTCAATTTGTCAGCACTTTCCTCTTTTTCGGCTGAAGCAAACGATCTTAAATGTTGCACGCGCATATTTGTTTACGTGTTTAAGCTAGCAACCGCTACTGATATAGGTTTACGCTAAAGCATTTTTGTTGCTACGTTAAGCAAACACATTATGCTTGCCATAAGCAGCTCTATGAAATTGAGCTCCGGCAAAAAAAAAAACTTGTCAGTGTACTGTTGGCGTTGTTGCCCCAGAAGAGTGTCTCTGAATAATATGAGGTATTTAATCGCAATTATCTTTGCAAATATTGCAATATCTGAAACATTTTTGTACAATTATGTGCAAACATCTTTTCAAATATCTGCGATGTAGCACATATTTTTGCAAATATTCTTACAAATAACATGCGAATGTTCAAGGCCGTTTGCATTTTTGCCACAAAGGGTTACACTATAATAATAATATAATAATATCGAAGTCTTATATAGCGCACGTATCTACCAAACAATGTACTCAAGGCGCTTTCAGAAAGATAGGTAATTGCAGCGATGAATTTTGAGACCCAATTATTTAGCACCTTGTAATGGTTTACAAGGTACTACAGCGCATACAGCAGCCACATCCACGAACAATGGGGCGAACCCCTTCTCTTCTAAGTGTCTTGCTTAAGGACACATTGTGTCACGGCTGGGGATTCGAACCCACACTCTGCTGATCAGAAACGCCAGAGTTTGAATTCGGTGCTTTTAACCGCTCGGCCACGACACTTCCAAACCATCATTCTGATTTTTAGGTGTTCGGCCAACAGCCGAACAACTATTGTTATTGTTATGGTTTTTTTTTTTAGGTGTTCGGCCAACAGTCGAAAAACTATTGTTATTGTTAGGTGTTCGGCCAACAGCCGAACAACTATTGTTATTGTTATGGTTTTTTTTTTAGGTGTTCGGCCAACAGCCAAACAACTATTGTTATTGTTAGGTGTTCGGCCAACAGCCGAACAACTATTGTTATAGGCAATAGTGAGTAGATGAAACTGCCACTTTTTTTTTTCGCTGTATCTCAACGAATATGAATGCTATGATGTTCATACTTGAGCATCAGATAGATAAAGACTTGGACAACATTTGAAAGTTTACGCCAAAATCGTATGACC
Source organism: Asterias rubens (assembly GCF_902459465.1). Taxonomy (NCBI): domain Eukaryota; kingdom Metazoa; phylum Echinodermata; class Asteroidea; order Forcipulatida; family Asteriidae; genus Asterias; species Asterias rubens. Next base: position 1,959,967 of record NC_047079.1, on the reverse strand, counting down.
TTAACTTCCGGTCGTTACCCTGGGTCAAAGTTCGCCTTCGAATTTTTTCATCAAAAAACAACTTTTGAGCTTTAAAGCAAAAGTAAAGCTTACTTTGTACATAGGCATTAGTGCGTAGATGAAACTGTCACTTTGTTGGATTGATGACGTCATTGATGACGTCATGGCAAGGTTTTTAATGTTGAAAAATTACAATTTGCTTGTTGCTGTATCTCAACGAATATTGAAGCTATGAAGTTCATATTTCAGCATTGGATAGATAAAGACTTGGACAACAATTAAAAAGTTAACGCCAAAATCGCATGACCTTAATTTCCGGTCGTTACCCTGGGTCAAAGTTCGTCTCCGCATTTTTTCATAAAAAAAACAACTGTTGAGCTTTAAAACAAAAGTAAAGCTTGTACAAACTTAAAACTTACTTTGTAAGTTTTACTTGTGTTTTAAACAAAAGTAAAGCTTGTACAAACATAAAACTTACTATGTTCATAGGCAATAGTGAGTGGAATAAACCGCCACTTTTGGGGAAGATGACGTCATTGATGACGTCATGACAAGGTTTTTAATTTTGAAAAATGACCATGTGCTTGTTGCTGTATCTCAACGAAAAGAAAAGCTATGATGTTCATATTTCAGCATCGGATAGATAATGACTTGGACAATATTCGAAAAGTTGACGCTAAAATCGAACGACATTAACTTCCGGGTCGTTACCCTGGGTCAAAGTTCGCCTTCGTGTATTTTACGTATAAAAAATAACTTTTGAGCTTTTAAACAAAAGTAAAGCTTGTACAAACTTAAAACTTACTTTGTTCATAGGCAATAGTGAGTGGAAGAAACCGCCATATTTTGGGGATGATGGCGTCATTGATGACGTCATGACAGGGTTTTTAATTTTGAAAAATTACCATGTGCTTGTTGCTGTATCTCAACCAACAGAAAAGCTATGATGTTCATATTTTAGCATCGGATAGATAAAGACTTGGACAATAATAACATAGAAGTCGTATTTAGCGCACGTATCTACCAACAAGGTACTCAAGGCGCTGAGTATATACTAACTTTCAGAAATATAGGTTTATAGAATTGATGAATTCTGAGAGCCAATTATGCACCTCAACAAACTTACAATGACTCAGTTACTGATACCTTACTGATGAATACATTTTAAAAAAAATGTGAGGATCAACTGACAAATGATCAGGGTACCCTACCAGCTACGAAAACAAAATTGCCGTAAAAGTTGTAATTGTTTGTTTCACGTCTACCTTTCAACTTACAGATGAAGATTACTATAGCAGTGGCCATTGTTTGGGCTTTTATGCAAGTTCAGTTCTTGGTGGCTACAGCAGCAGTTTCACCTGATCCGGGACTGGCGTGTAACTCCTGCTGCCAGGGCCCAGCCGGTATACCGGGAATCCCTTGATCTAATGGGAACCATGGTCAAGGGCTGGTAGGGTCTCCTGGTGAGGTAGGTCAACCCGGGACAAAGGGAGAACGGGGGTCAGATGGACTGGTTGGTGAGCCAGGCACTAAAGGGGATCATGGACTGAAGGGAGAGCAAGGAGTCGGTCAACCTGGGAAACAAGGACCTCAAGGTCTGCCTGGGATGAATGGTCTGAAGGGGGAGAGAGGTGAACCTGGACCAGCTGGACAGAGTGGGGAAGCAGGTGAATGTAGTACGCGACGGCCCGCCTTCACTGCAGTTAGGAATACCGCTTATAGCCCTCCATCCAGTTACAAACCTTTGCTCTTTGACGAGTTACTGTTTTCAGAGGAAGGTACTGATTTCAACTTGAGTAATGGCATGTTTACGTGTACTGTGCCGGGTACATACGTTTTCATGTTTTCAGCCCAGAAAACACATAACACGTCTGAACTTTACGTTAGGCTGATGAAGAAAGGTTTGAACGTTGTGATAGGGCTTGTAAACGCTGCAGGTTATCATCAAGTGAGCGGCAGTGCAGTTATTCCCCTTCAGTATGGAGATCAAGTTCACGTAGCTTTACAGGGTTCCGTTTATAGTACGCACAACCATTACACGTCGTTCACTGGATTTATGTTGTAAGAAATCTTAAAGCCATCGGACATTTTCGGTAAACAGTATTGTCCAAAGGCCCACACTTCGTGTATCACAACTTATATATAAAATAACAAACCTGTGGAAATTTAGGCTCAATCGGTCATCGGAGTCGGGGAAAATAACGGGAAAACCCACCCTTGTCTCCGCACGTTTCGCCGTGTCATGACATGTGTTTAAAATAAGTCCGTATTTCTCGCTGTCGAGAATTGATAATTGTTTTAATAATTTCTCAAAAAGTAAAGCATTTCATGAAATAATATTTCAAGAGAAGTCTTTCACTATTACCTTCTGTAAATCCTGTAAGTAACTTGTAAATCTGTGAATTTTAGTTTTCTGTTCCGAAAGTGTCTAATGGCTTCAAACGGAAATACAAACGAAAACTAATTTTGCTAGATAATAGACAAAGCTTTAATACAACGAAACATAAGATATCCTAATGTTTAATAAAACTTACAATATTAAATGTGGTCTTAACAAGAAATTAATAGTTTACTTGGAATAATGACAGTTATGTTATTAGGGTTACATATATAATCCCTTAAACTTTACAAGGTGGGTTAAGCCAGTGTTTTCTATTTTGAAACCCTCGTTTTAAGTTTGAAAAAATAAGTTTTAACCTGTAAACAAACAAAATATCACAGAGAAATTTTTAAAAAAATATAACCTCTCCACGCTAACATTCAACCCCTTTGTAATACTTGTTTATCTACATTATGATTATAGATTACTTATGACAAACGGTCAACAAGTTGTATGAAAGTGCATATAGTTTTGAAGTATTAACTTCAAAGGCTTTTTTCAACTAACGTCAACAATTTGTTTTATTTCAAAATTTAAAACCACTTTGACAAATGAGCAGCCAATTTAACCATCAAGCTATGATCAAAATAGTTCGATTTAACAAAATAATCATTCAATTTAGCAGTTCATCAAAGCAGCATTCAAATTCGCAGACGCTTTTTGAGGCGTGTGTGTCACGAAAAACAAAGCTAAATTGAACAGAGTTCTAAAGGAATTTGTCTCGACTCGAAACGAAATTGAATGGCCGAATTCTGAATTTGAAACGCAGTAACAACTGGAGAGGCAAAACAACTTTAGTTCGAACGCTTGAAAATGAGATTGACTGCTAATTTGCCGAATTTTACCGAGAAAACCTATAATATACAGTGAATAATTGACGTAAATGATGTAATTGATGTAAAACGCAGTGTATCCAAATAAATAATTTACCTGAAATTTGTTGTATTATTGGTATATTCAAAACATTTCAAAAGTCACAGCAAAAGACTGAATTGTATTTTAATCACAAACATTACATTAAATAAGTTAACATTATAAATATATATATATATATAAAAGGCACAAAAGCCACAAAAGACATACGATAGAGACACGGAACACAAGAATTTTATTTACACACCATGACACAGATGGAAATGCAGAAGCATAATTCATTATGGCAGCAATTATGGCGGTCATTTTTAATTCCCAGACTTTAAAGCGTTGGAAAAAGCTGCACCATGTTGAAGATACTATGACGAATAAGTCAGAACAAATTGTACCGTTTGAGTCCTCTTGATATCTTAAATTTAATAGATTTACACTTTCACGAGAGAGCAATTGTGTTTTGTCATGCAGATGAAACGTTGATGAGCCACCTCTGTATGAAACGTTTCACGATGTCACAAAGAGACCTTCCTGTACAGCGATTTCTCAGTTTTATAAAAAAATAAATAACGATATTCATTCAAAGCGGTCTGAAACTATTTTGCTGTGAAAAGGAATAACAACACAAAATACACCAGCTTAGCGTAAGGTTAGAATTATGTAATTTTCCTCACTTTGATTGTGACTTCATTTTTTTGAATGTGAGTTGGATACATTTAAAGGAACACGTTGCGTTGGATCGGTCGAGTTGGTCTTTGAAAAGCGTTCTGTAACCGTTTGTTGTAAAATGTATATGGTTAGAAAGATATTGTAAAAGTAGAATACAATAATCTACACAAATATGCCTGGAAAATGCGTGGTTTTCTTTTTACCCTGTCGACTAACACGGTCGGCCATTAATTTTGGGAGTCAACATTTTGACTCCCATAAATGGCCGACCGTGATAGTTCGCGACGTAAAAGGAAAACCGTGCAATTTCGAGTGATACTTGTGTGGATCATTATATTCTACTTTTAAAACATCTTTCTAACCATATGAATTCCATAACGGTTTCAAACGCTTTTAATAGACCAACTCGTCCGATCCAAGGCAACGTGTTCCTTTAAACATTTTATTTTAACAGAAACGGTTCGTTTGTTGTAAAAAGGTGGTCAAAAACCCAATCGCAATGTTTGAAATAGCGATAGAAAACAAACCATGTTAATTAAAACATATGTTTCTATATTAAAAAGCATTACTTCTAAATAAACTGTTAATCATTTAATGCACTAGACGTAGGTAATAGTTCTAGAGATAGTGAGGTGTCACTTTAAGAAGTTTAAGAAGTAAACATTTAAGTCATATCAGTCGATCGTTTTGGTTTGTGTGTTTTGAGTATTACTTGGGTGTTTAAATACCGATACTGGTGTATATACGTTTTGAATTTAATATCCTACAAATAATACCCGAAACCTCAAATTTGAAATTAACAGACTCGAGTTTCTATTTCAAGTTCAAAGGTTTATTCACGATGAAATTGCTTTAATAATAATAAAGCACCAGGTATTATTACTGCAAGGAGTGGGGCGAATATTGAGATATAAGACCTTATCCTTAAGCACCATGTAATGGTTTACAAGGTGCAATGGCGCAATATGCTGCCAATCCAGCCAGGAACACCGGGGCGAACCCCCTTCTCTTTTCGATAAGTGTACTGTGTTCTTTTACATGCGTTTACACAACACATCAGACCAACGGCTTTACGTCCCATCAGAAGGACGAAGCAATGGTTGTGTGTCTTGCTTAAGGACACAGGTGTCACGGCTGGGGATTACAACATCTTTCCCCGCAGCATTAAGTAATGTTTCGCATTATCGTCTTATAGTCTAAGAAATTCAAATTGAAATGGTTCTCTTTTTATGCTAGGTATCTTGAGATTAACCCCCTGAATGTTCCACGTGCAAACAATTTTGCTGGTCAAAGCAATTTCAGTGTAGCTTCAACGGTCTAGAAAGATCTTTCCTTTTATTGTCTGACTGTCGGGGCCCTGGCTATGGGACCATTGAGTTTACGTGAACACACAAACAACAATCTATGTAAACGGCAAAGTGAAGAAGAATAAACGTAGAGGACGCTTGAGTTTGTTCTTTTCCCTACGCACATCCTTATCGGGTATGGGGTATATATTTAAAAAGCGCCCACTATGTATAAATCCATCAAAATTGTACAATGTGAGGGGTTCACCGATCCGAACGTTGGTTGTGTGTGTGCTCGCAAACACCGTTGCCTTGTAACCTTGTAACCCTCTGTGGGAATTACAAAGCGCCCTATGTTGCTTATATGTAAAAGTACAGTTTGCAGTGTTGGAAACAAGGCTAGGATAGCCTGAACATCTGACGTCAACCTACGTTCTCGTGAATAATGCGACCTTTCACTTACATTCATTTCACATGGAGATACGCAGTCAAATTTTCCACAACATTACATGCAAGTACATGCACCTACACACGCATGTTCTGTATTCACACGTGGACACGGCATGTAGATGATCGATACCGAGGCTCTTAGTCACTGCATTTATCCAATAATTGGAATCACTGGTTAACTGAATAGCATTATAAAGACAGGGGTCCAGTCTAGACTAGGCGCGATCGGAAGAATGACACTCGGCATATGTGTCTGACGACCGAGTATGTCCCTTTCTCTGGTCCTGACAAAAACTGCAAAACAAACAAAACTTCCCGACCCCTCCAACCCGCTTTTCAAGGCTTTTTGTGGCCGCGTTTGTGAACAAAATAATGGCCGGAGGACTGCTGAGTTTTCGCCTCGGATATTCTGATAGCAATATGGTCTGTAGACTGGGCCCCTAAACAGGTCCCTCCCGCTAGATCCACTGATTCCCATTGGATACAATGCACGTGCAGTGACATAGATGCCCAAATAGTCACTGCTCTCATGTCCGCAATGGAATTTGACTGCGTATCTAAATGTGAAACGACAGAGGTCGGAGGTCAAACTACACGCCGGTTTTGCATTTTTTTTTTCAGCCAGGTCTCTGGCGTTATTCACGTGCCTCGAAGAATGACGTCAGACGTTCAGGCTATATGGTCTGAAGCAGACTGAATCAAAAGTGGGCGTGTTCATGTGAATTGACCTTCAGTCACCGCTTACGGAAATTATCTCAAAGAGATGAAATGTCATGCCACCAGAGGGGCCAGGCGCAATTCTCCCGGACTCGGAGCCAGCCGGCGTCCCAGGAAAATCAGTATGCCGGAGATTATTTTATGTGAAACCAACATGGGACTTTTTAATAGTGAGGTTGATTAAACAGAGGGTGCTATATCAAGTAGTTTGTAACCAGTTTGCCGAATATGGGGAATGAATCTTGAGGTGAACAAAGTCTCCTGAAACACCTGCCACAATGGAGATCAAAATTTCCGGGTGCAGATTTTTCGTAAAATACCGGTCTAATAACGTAGATTTCATCGAAATAAATGTACGGTTCAGTCACGGTTATTTCACACACTGAAAAAAAAACATGCAGTTGAAAATTCCCTCATGTCGCTCCGTTGGTGGCTTATTCGACTTAATACATTGTCATTGCATTTTGATTTGAGAAAAAAACACTGAAATTAGTTTTCATCAACATTTTGTCGACAGGGTGGTTAACATATTAAAGAGAACCATCTGAACAGTACACAGTGGTTTAAGACCCAGACATCAGGTCCGAGTTTTTTTTCTGAGATAACTACATATCTTTGGTGACTTGGACAAGAAGAACTAATTTGTTGAAGAATTTTTATTTTTTTGAAATTTATTACCCTGTTTTTTTAAGGAATTGTAGTTCGTATATTGTGACATCCGTTTATATTCAGCAAAAATCACAAACCCTTATGTTAAAAAAAATACCTGGGTAGGCATATACAAATTGTTTGAGAAAACAAATGTTGCTTTTAAATTACCTGTATAAGTGACCTTTCGCACTGTAGAAAATTAAATACGGACCGAAGTTTTGATGATACGGCAAAAATGCTTTGAAATCTTCGACTAAAATGTCAAAAAATGCTACTTATAAAAAAAAATACCGCCATACATCTTTAAAATAAGCCATTAAGGGCCTGGACGAAATGCTAAAAATATGTAATAGATTAGTAAAGTAACCATTCGTTGTGGCTAAAAATTCACGGTAAATTAGCGAAAATTAGTTTTTACTCCTGAAAATGAGAATTTTCAAAAAAGCAATTGTTTACATCGCAAAATTAAGGAAAATAAACAAAAATCAAAACGTTGGATATTTTCCCAATCGGCCACCAACGGCCAACATATTTTTTGTATTTGTTTCCATAAAATGATAGAGTGACTACTTAGCTTTGAAAATAAAATAGCGCCGAAATCCCGCAAGATCGCCTTCACTCCCAAAAACTAAGTTTTCAGAACGCTGTTTTTAACCAAAAACATCGTGTACATTAACATTACACACAGAAGATATAGCGCCCTCTGTTGACTTCAAAACCACATCATAAAAATGTTCACAATAATTCGTGAATCACGACACGGATCGATAAATTGTGGATTATTTTAATGGACAACCACATTTTATCTACCTAAAGATGACATGGAGACATGCTTGAGATATTATAAAGGTATTTTGACCGATTATAAAGGTATTTTGACCGATTATTGTACAGAAACTTGTCGATGTCGGGGTCATATAGGGTTTTAAACCACTGTGCAGTATATAATATTGCATACACAATTATTATTATTATTTTATAAAAAACTTGAACTCCTAACCATCAGAGAAATACATCAGTTTAGCGAAAATGGAAGGAAACTGGTCAGGAACTTCAGGAAGCAATCACACAACTGTGCATGCAACCCAGCAGGCCGGATTTACATGTAAAAGTACCATACCATCACTAAGGCATACACAAATTGAGCTCCATTGGTAGCAAACGGCCCCATCCAAACCAGTGATAGGGTAAGTCACTGCCACAAAACAGTGTCTTTAACACATACATATCTAGTGTAGAGTTTTATAGTTTTACACCATTGGTGTCCATGTATACAGTCACATTTTAAACCAGTGAGAGTAAGTCACTGACACAAATCAGTGACTTGAACACGGTATTGACCCACAATTGTAACATACAGCCTCGTCCGATGATAGAGCAAGTCACTACTTTAGTGACTTCGCCACATATTTATATAGTGTAGAGTAACATACAGTCCTTTCCCAACAAGTAATTGAGGAAGTCGCTGCATTCAGTCAGTGACTTCAACACGTATTTTTTATTGGTTACTCGTCGATTGTCAATCAAAACCAAAAGTAGACTGATGAGCACTTCAATGGAAATGAAACAGTATTTAAACGCGCTTCACCAGCATCAGTGCTCATAACAACTTTGCATCTTATCGGAAGTGAGGAACTGAGAAGGTTTGGACGACAAGAACACAACACCAAGGTTAGTGTTCCTTATTCTACTGCCGGACTCAAGCTTTCGTTTCCAGATTCCAGCCGTGTGTTTTACGGTATTTTATTACAAGGCAGTTGCACTTTTTACCCACAAGGGTTTTTACTCTTGGAACCCTTCACGGGGCATGCAACCTGTTTTTATTTTACATTGGTAATAATATGCTATTCCTCTTTTGGGACGATCATCTTCCATAATTTATACAACAAAACTAATAACTACATTTGTACTAAGTTTGGCTCTTGTGGGTCGATTTACATAATTACTTTTAAAGAACATGATTTTTCTGGTCATACATGTACATTGCATGCAGTCGATTTAGAATCACCATATGCAAAATCAATTAAATTTCGGCCAAAGTTAGACACAACTTAAGCTTGATCGTGCTGTCGAGAACATATCAAATTTGGTTGCACACATTCTTTTACGAAACGGGGAATAATGATAACTTCCTTCACACCAACTTGCCGTTTCAATTTGGATTGAGTTGCATTCGCTTTCTACTTTTCGATGCATGTTAAAAGTAATCAGACACGCTCGATCGTTGGCGCTGCAGATTCAATGCATAATGTAAAGTTCCCTTATCAAATCGTCCTAAGTATTATCATTAAGCAGAATTAGTCTTTTAGGAAGAGTTGTCTAGTCAAATAAATTTAGTTTTCTTTGGTTAGAATAGTTAACTTTGGCTTGGACGGTAAACTTTAGCCCAGTTTTGAGGTAGTCATTTTTCTACGCTGCTCTCTTGCTTCCTTACCCCCCATACTTAATTGTGTTTTTTTCTCTTTGCAACATGCTAGTGACAACCAAAGTTCGATTAGCTTCCCTGTGTCGACCCCGCAGTGCTCATTCGGGTGAGCCTCTGACAATTAAAGCTAATTGAAAGATCACTCGCCCTTCTCGTGGTGACGTCATGCACCTCGGGCCAGCCCCAAATGACCCGCTCCATACTAAGTCAAAAGCAACCTTTGTTAACCCTTACCGGAGCTTACGGTTGTCTTTAAAACAATTCATAACCTTCGGACCAGCCGTATGTGTGGATCGATTCTGTAGAATTGTTAACTACCCTTAAACACTACTCTTTCATAATAAGGTAATTTGGTAGGTAGACTCCGAGGTTGACAAAGAGTTGAAAGTAGAAAGTGTATACGCCCCAAGTTTGTTGTTGAAAGTGATGTATGTGCATATAAAACAAAATTGACGAATCCCAACGACACCTGAGTTTACAAAACAGTCCCTTGCTCGGCTCTGCTCAAACTGAAAACAATAGGTTAATCATGGCTACACCTTATGGGGAGCAATCCAACTAATATTATCTAAAGTAAACAGCGCAAAGAGACACTCCGGAAAATGTTCCCAAACGCTCCTATATGAATTCGTTAATCCTTGCGAAACTTAAATCAAAGCCAAGTTAATAGACTTTAGTCCGCTAAAACATTTTCTACTGTAACCGTTGAAATGAAAGAGAGTTTTTTTTAACTGAATTTACCATGAAAAACACATTGTATTATACGCTGTTTGCATTATTTAACATGTCCGGCCTCCCCGGGAACAATACGCTAGCACTGTATTGTGCCCTCACCTCATCCTGCACACTGTCGACACAACTTGAGGGTTCCAGATAGGATAATATTACATTTCTTAATTTGCCGGTAATCAACTCGTTAGAAACAAATCAGGTTCCCAACAAGAGCAGTTTTGACAAAATAATTGGTTTAATCTGCATGAGTTTTAATCTGTTTTGTTTATACACTTTTAAAATTTCAGATGAAGTTCACCATAACAGTGGCCCTCGTTGTGGCCTTTATGCGAGTTCAGTTCATGGTGGCAACAGTTGCAGTTTCACCTGATCCGGGAATGACGTGTAACTCCTGCTGCCAGGGCCCAGCCGGTATACCGGGAATCCCTGGATCTAATGGGAACCATGGTCAAGGGATTGTAGGCCCGAGAGGTGATGCAGGCTCCCCTGGTGAGGTAGGTCAACCCGGGGCTAAAGGAGACAAGGGGTCAGATGGACTGGGTGGTGAACCAGGCGCTAAAGGGGATCATGGAGTGAAAGGAGAGCAAGGAGTCGGTCAACCAGGAAAACAAGGACCTCAAGGTCTGCCTGGGATGAATGGTTTAAAGGGGGAGAGAGGTGAACCTGGACCAGCTGGACAGACCGGTGAAGCATGTGAATGTAGAACGCGACGGTCCGCCTTCACTGCAGTGAGGATTACCAACTTCAGCCCTCCATCCATCTACGCTCCTCTACCCTTTGAAGAGTTGTTGTTTTCAGAGGAAGGGACTATTTTCAACTCGATTAATGGAACATTTACTTGTACAGTCCCCGGGATATACTTCTTTATGTTCTCAGTCTTGAAAACATCAAGTGGGTCTCATCTATATATTCAGCTAAGGAAGAACAATAACCTCATCGTTACAGGCCATGTTAATGCTCCAACTCCAAACCAAGCAAGCAGCTGCGCAGTTTTCCCCCTGCAGTTTGGAGATCAAGTTCACTTAGCTGTACGAGGTCAAGTGCATGGCACTTACCATTTCTCGTCCTTTACTGGATTCCTGTTGTACGAAATATAAACTATAAAACCAAGTTACAGCTGAAAAATACTTCAAACGTGTCATACAACACTTCAATACTAAAGATACAATGTATCCGTAAATCGGGGCAGGTTTCTAGCCTGGATTGAATCATATAACTTGTATGGGAAATTGGGATTGAAAAATAACAACCAACTGGGATCCTTTTCCTTTTGATGGCTGATTGTTTTCAGAGGCAGTGACTAATTTTAAACTGAATAATGGTACGTTTACATGTACTGTGACTGGGATATACGTTTTATGTTTTAGTATCGACATTAAAGGAACACGTTGCCTTGGGACCGTTTGTTATAAAATGCATATGGTTAGAAAGCTGTTTCAAAAGTAGAATACAATAATCCAGACAAACATGCCTCGAAAATGCGTGGTTTTCCTTTTACCTCGTCGACTAACACGGTCGGCCATTTATGGGAGTCAAAATGACTCCCATAAATGGCCGACCGTGTTAGTTCGCAAAGCAAAAGGAAAACCACGCAAGTGCGAGGCAAATGTGTGTGGATCATTGTATTCTACTTTTAAAACATATTTCCAACCACATGCATTTTATAACAAACGGTTACAAACGCTTTTGTTAGACCAACTCGTCCGATCCGAGGAAACGTGTTCCTTTAAACAGTGCACTTATCCTAGAGATTCAGCTGAGAAAAAAACATATACCCTGTTGTTACAGCGTTTGTTTACGCTGCAAATTATGATCAAGAGAGTTGCAGTGTGGTTAATATTCCTCGGCACAATGAAAAACAGAAATGAAAACTCAGCTGTGTATGGTCAAGTATACAGTGATAGTCGCCATTTTGTCTTTTTTACTGGATTATTGTTGTACGAAATATAAATCAATCTGAGAAACAGACAATGCTTTTTTAAACAAACTAAAGTTATATTTTATTATTTAAGATATTAAAAAAATAAGTTGCTAGCATGAAGACGGGACAGTTTGTTTCAGACTGATGTATAATTAATACACTTTGTTTGTAACGTATTAGTAGCAGACACTTATCATTTTGATAAAGTTATCTTTGATAGCGTGGTTTTGCAAACGTGTTTATTATGAAAATAATTTGACAATTTTGTTTGTCACGTTCGGGGTGCTATAAATACTACTTTATTCTTGTTTGACTTAAACCATTTTACAGGGAAAAATGCATGTATAATGTCCAATGTCAAATTCTAAGGGTGCGATATCATACTAAGTCACGTGATCTATCCAATTTCAAAATGACGAGGCTCTGAAGAAGACTTGATAACATCTCTTTGCTAAACAAGTATCGAAATGTTCATTCCTAAACAAATCCAGAATATGCTAAGGAAATGAAAGCAATACAAATTTCCACATTTTAAATTGGTGGGAAAAGCTGTAACCTAGCAAAAATAATAAAATAAAAAATAATTAATCAATTAACTGGCAACAGTCGTCCCCTGTTGATAGCTTGGTTTGTTTATAGTACATATGGTCAGTTATTATAACAAAATACATCGTTGTAAAGTTACAAAAACGATAGTAACTCATAGGCTCATTAAATAATTGCAAACTTTTGAAATTTAGATTCACTTACAGAAGGGCTCCGATATCATACTCTGTCAAGTTACCTATCCAATTTCAAAAACGTCATGCAAATGCAAATGTCACTGTGAGTCTTTTTAAATAAAATTACGTCTTACACAATTTAGCCTGAGATTAGAAATTTACCTTTCCCCAGTTAGTGGGCACTTCATCTTTTGGAAAATTATATATTGTTTATATATTGTCTAAATACAATATTACTCCCACAGTGTATTTTAAATGTGGACCTATGCCGGAGTTTAAAAGTTTTTAGCCCATGTAGTGTTCAATGTGTATTTCTAATTTGGTAATTTTCAAATAATTCAGCCCAATATTTCCTAAAAAAATAAAATAATAAGGCTTAGTTGACGAGAACAACGATTTTAGGGGGTAATCATTTTCGAATACAGACATTTCCCAAAAGGGGTAATCGCCGTTGATCTATAGCACCCTACCATAATTTTGCTACAACACGTTTAAAGGGAAGGATTGGGGAGCAAAGCCCAACAAGTTGACAAATCACTCGGCTGTTAGTAAGCCTACTTTACTTTGGTGGTGAATAACACCTTACATTTATAGTTCCAAGAAATGTTGACAGAATTACGTAATGTTCCTCCAAGTTCGCGTCTGGCATGCCACCTGAGCAAATGAGCATACCCCGGAGAATAGCCACCCCTGCTTTGGAATAGGGGTAAGCAGTAAAATCCTGGGGTATTCTTGAAATGTGCAACCAGCACCCCATGGAATAGGGACACAGTGTGAAAGTACGCCGGGGTAACCATAGGGAACAAAAAAGTCCTGGGGTTTCCCAGGGGCTGTATTCCATGGGGAGAGAAAGACAAAGTGTGGAAAAAATGGCTTATGCTTAGGAAAGACCACGAAATCTAAACCATGGTTTAGCCCATAGCGCCCAATTGTACCCTTAAGGTCTCAATCTATACTATTAAAAGCGTAACCCGCGCCATCTTGGATGGAAATTAGAAGGTCCAGTGGCATGGTATCCTTGTGGAATTCAACACGGTTGTGTGTGTGTAAATCAATACGTTTATGTGGTTTCAGACGTCGGGTTGCAAGTCTACAAAACCCAGACCCAAACTCCCACTTACGAGTCATCTGATTGGAGGAAGTTTGGGCGGCGACCGTGTGTCAACCACTGGTCGATGTTGTTACCAGACTTCCTAGAAATCTTTCTGACAGGTGACTCATTGGACAGTGTTCCGCAGATGGTTCTCCGGATTGGTTCACTCATTGCCCCTAGCCCGCCCACCCGCCATTCGATCCGCCCTTTTTGGTCGGGTTACTTTCGTGTTGTACTCAGCATGGTTCTCCGGATCGGTTCATTCATTGCCGCGCAGGGTCGAAGAGGCTGGGTGCCAGTACAAAACCGAAACAAATTTGCATTGAATGAAGTAAGTCACCGTGCTGTATAAAGCATTTCAAATCGAGCCCAGCCTCTCCTTACATTCTGGTCAGTGTATGAGTGGTGGAGACAGGCCACCTGTTGCTTGGTGAAGGAGGTCGCCGTGGGATCACTTTAGGTTGAAAGTGGGTTGCGACCTCGTACTTCCAATAAATCTAAAAAGAGGCCGACGCTCTTACCCCCCCCCGAAAAAAAAAGCGGTGTTAACAAACAGTAGATAGATTTGTGGCACACAGCATGTTCCGAAAACTCGCTTTATTTAGTACTACAACAACGCTATGTATCGTGGGACGTGACGCTCCATAAATCGCGATCAATAAGTCAAGGGTCCAAGATTCTAAAATCGTAGCGTTATTGGAAACGAAGCAACAATCAATTCAACAAAGCAAAGCTGTTTACTTTCTTCCTTTTCCAGTCGGATAAACTCTGATACTGGCTGAGACTACTCAAGCCTTTTTAGTCGGATATCTCCTCTGCTATTTTTAGTACCGATGATTATTGTTGAGGAGGATATTATACCAGCCTCCTACGAGCCATTGGTCGAGTAGCTCGGCGCGGCTATTGACGGTGACTATGGGTTTGTTCGTGGAGGTACCTGATTTGTTGAGAGGGGAACCAAAATACCACTAATGCCAAATTCATCAGGTTATAAAAATGTTTTTGTCTGATTTGCTCTTTGACAAAGACCTCCTGATTGGTAGGCAATGTGGAGACACTATTATCCGCGAGCACGTAAATTATATGCGCTCAGTACAATACAATAAGTGTGCATAGCAGTGCGTTACTATTTTAGTCGACTAGGTAATTACCATTACATTCGGCTTAGCGGGAAAATACTTGTGCAGTTGAGTTAGCAAAATTACTACAATAACAATAACAGAGCCGATTGAATTAAAACTATACCCAAAAGTCGGGGACAAAATAATCCACATTTATGTGGATAATAAGTTTACTTTGTATTCATCAAGGATAGATTGACATGGTCTCATACCCCTCTGTATGTTTATATCCTTTATATTATAATGTACTTCATATTTCAATCTTTAGCATAATAATACCCACAAAGGTAAATACACAAATGAACAACTTTCTTGTGACAACCAATTACACCCCTAACACTACCATTTTTCTTACACTACTCAACAGTTTACAAAAAGAACGAAATGAAGAGACAAATAAATAATATTAATAATAATATGGGCCTACAACACTACATCCACAACTAAACTTTAACATCGAAACCAGGAAACATACAT
This sequence comes from Asterias rubens, assembly GCF_902459465.1. Classification (NCBI taxonomy): domain Eukaryota; kingdom Metazoa; phylum Echinodermata; class Asteroidea; order Forcipulatida; family Asteriidae; genus Asterias; species Asterias rubens. Next base: position 1,944,456 of record NC_047079.1, on the reverse strand, counting down.
TATATCAATAATTCGCTCCCTTATGGGGAATTACCAAACTACACAAAAACATCAACAAACAAACAAGGAAATAGTTACACTTAAAAGAAGTTTAAAGGGTCTATGTACCTTTTCCTAACACAATGTCCACAGATTTGCATTAAACTAATACACAGTTTGAAGATTATGATAGTAGAAGCTTTCCTTGAAATTTTACTTACCGAGGTGCTGTAGTTTTTGAGAAATGAGTAAAACAAATAGTTTTCGTCTCAGCTTTAGCATGTAAAAACGTATTAACCAGTTATGCCATGGTTTGGGTAAAATATCATAACTGGTTAATGGGATTTTACATGCTAAAATAATTTTCGTCTTCCTAGGGATGTACCAGAACCTAAACGAAAGGACGTACGGAAACCTAAAAAGGACGTATGGTAAATGCTCGGGCGTGTAACCAGAATTTTGATTGGTCACTCGTTACTCTTGCACCAGCAGCACTTTCTGTCCCCTCATTACTGGAACGTATGCAAATCTGTATTGTCCGAGAGGCGGTCTGAAGGGCGCACCACGACCAGGCCCAGATTAACCTGTATCCCTATTGTCCAATTGTGGCACACAAAGGATGGGCATACCTCCTGACAAAAAAGATAGTCGTGTGCAGTGGGACAGCTTAGAGCCCCGGCAAGTGTAACCACATGACGTTGGTTCAACCCGCCAAATTGAATTGAGTGAAGTGTAGAATCTCATGTAACTTGTTCGCACTATAGTTATTCCCGGGATATTCCCGGAAAAATTCCCGGGAACCTTTGGTCGATCTTTTTGAACTACTAAGAAAAGCCCTTTTCACACCATAAGTATTTTCTTGGGTTTGATCGTAAGTGTGAAACGGCCGTGCATATTCCTTTTGAAATAGTACTCCCGGAAGTTACATATATAAAATGGGATAGTGAGAACAATTGCTGTGGTGACGGTGGGGTTAAAAACTCCAGGGATTTTCCCGGGAGTTTGTAAAAAATTAGTGCCGCCGATCGCCTGCAATACTAGGGGGGACAATTTTAAGCCACTTTGCGCAATTTTATTTATTTATTTATTTATTTATTGTTGGTGAGCTTGTTAAAGACACTGTACACGTTTAGTAAATAATCAAAATATAAATCAGCATACAAATTTACTTGGAAACGAGCAACGGAGAGCTATTGATAGTAATTGCGAGAAACGACTCCCTCTCTGAAGTAACACGGTTTTTGAGAAAGAGGTAAATTCTTACTAAGAAGCTTTTTATTACTATCTGAAAGCACACTTTTTAACAACAAGGGTGTTTTTTATTCCAGCTTTTTCTTGCCATCAATGACCAATTGAGTCCATTTTTTTTACACAGGCTTGTTATTTGTTTGCATATGTTGGGATACACGAAGTGAGTATTGGTCTTTGACAAATTACCAAACGTGTTCAACAATTCAGGGTAGAATTCTGTAGACCCCCCCCCCCCATCTCTTATGCTTTGTGTGAATTGTTTAGTTTTGTGTTAATTAATTGATTACATTAATTTCTTCATGTGTGTCCCTAGAGTAATTGACACCCCACATACACCCAACCCCCACTCAAGTATCTAAGGAGCTTAATACACATTCCGATTTTCTCAGGGGAGTCAAGGGCTATTTTAGAAGCAAAACTCGGATGTAAAATCTCCTAGAAATTGAATATTTAAAGTTAAAATTTAAACATTACTTCCCCGAGAAAACAAAACAAGGGTCACTATTAAGAGGTCACATGCACGAAACGAAGACACATGGCTAAAGGGGGAAAACAATATCAACAGTTTATAAAAAGAACGAAATGAAGAGACAAAACAAAAAGAACAACAAAAATAATATGGGCCTACAATACTACATCCACAACTAAACTTTAACATCGATACCAAGAAACATACATTATATCAATAATTCTCTCCCTTATAAGGAATTACCAAACTACACAAAAACATCAACGAACAAACAAGGAAATAGTTACACTTAAAAGAAGTTTAAAGGGCATGGACAAAAAGAAACAAATGGCAAAACACAGATATACAAAAAAAAGGAGACACAAATAAAAGGAGAAAAAAACAAATAAAGACTCAAAGAAAAAACAATCCAAATAATAAAAGTATAGAATCTTATAAATGTTATGAATCTTTGGAGCTTAAGAACATCATTCATTTTAAATACAATTCCCAATCCAACTATACAAAGTGATTATAACCTCTGTCCCTCCGAATACGCCTCTCTTAATATGTATGCATAAGGTACGACGTCAATCTAACCCAAAACGGAGCTATGGGCGCAGCCACTGCAAGTAGTGGCCAGCCTGCCTCATGTCGCGTCTACAGATGTCCTTGAATCGTAGGTAGGGGCGACCAATTGGCCTGGAGCCTGATGAAAGTGCGCCATAAAGGATTGCTCTTGGATTGAAGCCGACTGGCGTCCATCCTGTGGACGTGACCCAACCATCTGAGGCAGCGCTGGCTCAACATGGCGAACATGCTGGTGGAGTGGGCACGTTCTAGGACTTCAGTGTTTGGAACGTTCTCCTGCCATGTAATGCCCAAGATGTGGCGTAGGCAGCGCAGGTGGAAGCTGTTCAGCCGTTTTTATTGTCTGATGTAGGTGGTCCAGGCCTCACTGCCGTGTAGCAGAGTGCTGGTGACGCATGCTTGGTAGACCTGGAGTTTTGTTCGCATGGCTAGGTTATTTAGCACACTCTCTTTGCCAGCCTGGCCTAACCCTAACCTGGCACACCAATTCTGCGTCAAGTGACAGATTGCTGGAGACTGTTGACCCGAGGTACGTGAAGGAGTCCACACAGTCAAGAGTCGTGTTGCCAATACAGATGGAGGGTGGGTTTTCGACATCTTGGGCCATGACATGGGTCTTCTTGATGCTGATGGTGAGGGCAAACTCCTTGCATGCGTAGGAAAGCCTTTCCACCAACTGCTGGAGCCCTGTCTCTGTGTGGGATGCTAGTGCAGGATCGTCTGCAAATAGCATTTCCCTGAGAAGAACACTGGAACACTTGGTCTTAGATCTCAGACGGGCAAGGTTGAAGAGTTTCAGTACGTGTTAATTGTTATTTTGTTTAAATAATGTTCGTTATGAAACATAATTGCAGTTGAATTGCAAATTGACTATGGCGACTTGAGAAATAATTTAGGGTAATGTAATACCCAAGCCAGAGGCGACTTTGCCGGGGTCCCAATGTTAGGGGCGAGCTTGCCAGGGGGCACGAGTAGTCTAGATGTAGATTTGGGCACGTAATCTATAGGCTACCAAATTAATAACAAGTCTTGCCTTTTCTTTTGCTTTTTAATCAGCCTTAGAGAAGCGTGCAGTCATATTGCGGCAATACTGTTCAAGTTGGATGCAGCAAATCGGCTAGAGTATACAACCCAGGCCTGTACTGAGAAAGCATGCACATGGAACCGAGATTTTCTCAAAAGAACAGAGCTCGAACCATGTACTATCCAAGGCCTTCATTTTGTTAAACCACGTTATGACATGTGTGGACAGATCAGGTCAGTAAAATATAACGTGGATTCACTTCAGAAGCCACTCTAGAAAGTCTTGATCTGTCCACACTTCGACAAATTAACCAAGATGCTTGTACATTTTCTCTCCTTCCTAAAGAAGATGAGGAGGAAACAGACACAGTTTACAGAAAACGAAAATAACGTGAAAATTAGGTGGGAACCAAAGTTGCTAAAGCCATTTTGTAATCTCAATATAAATGAAATTCCTGAAAATCAGTCAATTACATCCGAGCATGGAGGAAGGAAGAGAAGGAGCTCGAACGAAGGGACTTCAAAAGTCGAACCCGTGGTACCGCGGTCGTTTAATGACATCTCACTCTGCTGAACAGAAGCATCAGAGCTTGAGTTCGGTGCTCTTATCCACTCGGCCACGACACCCCTTACCACCACTTCGGTTACCGATTCGGTTTAACAAACGTTCAATGATTGACAAGTGTACATTAACATTAGATGTAATACAAAATAATTATCTTACGGGCTAATATGTCACACCGGGATGAAATACAGGCGAGGATCACAGCAACAGAAGATACATCGAGGATCACATTCACTGGCTCTAAAACGATAAAAGTCAGGGGCGGTAAATCAGCTCCTTGGCGATGTGACTAAATGAGCTATGACAAGATAAACTCACTCCGATGAATGTCCTGAAGAAGACGAAGCAAAATCGGGTACACATTTTGACACCCGCCACTGCTTGCACTCGGTCAAAGGTTAACTCTGTCACAAGCACCTCCTCCGGTGTTTTCTGGAAAGTACTTACTAAAACTAACTTCTATTTTCGAGAGGCCAGATCAGTCTAGATCATTCGTAACAGATTAGCGCCGCCCACTAGGGTCAACGGACTTAGTAATGACACGTACATGTATACGGGTATCATGACACTGGCTAGTCTTAGTTCTAAGACCAAGAAGTTTGGGTGTACACACAACCAACTTTCAGATAAAAGTACACAGTAATTAATTGTACACAAATATACATAGAGGGCGCTGTAGGTACACAACAAACTGTACACAAGTATACATAAAGGGCGATGTGATTGGTGATATTTTAACCCTATCGACATCCTGTCCGGGTAGACAATTACAAAAGGCCATATTATACACATGTACTGGGTGTGGTGTGCATAGATTTGATCGTTAGTTGATTGTGTGCGCGAAAACAAGCTTGGTTTTGGAACCAAACTGTGCCATATTCTGCTGGCGACCCAACATGTCCCTTTTCCCGCTCCCGAAAAAAAACCTGCTAGCCGCCCAAAACCTAAGTAACCCCGGAAGGAACCGTTGTGGCCAAAGATTCGGAGTCCAAGGTAGTTTTGCCCATGAGTATGTTCTGTCCCTCTCAGGTGAAAACATGAACTTCCGATTCGCGAAAGGAGGAGCGAGGGGACGGTTACCATTTCTTAGCGTATTTTCTTCCCGGGGAAGATGAGGCAATTGTTTTACCTACTTTCTCACGTGTTTCAATTCCAACCAAAAATGCACCCTGTGGTGCAGTGGTGGTGTACAAAGACAAGGACTGAACGCACAACGCATGGAGCTCGCGTATAGAGACGTACTTACAGGGTTCTATACACGCTTGGTTGGTTGCGACCATGTGGGCAAGAAGGTAAAACACGCATATTTATGCAAAAGTGGCCTATCTATGCTAAGGGTGCGAAACAATGTCGGTGCATGCGCCAACCTGAACTAGTTTCCGTCCTGCCAGAGTTTAAATGACGAGTCAGGGTCGAGCAACCTTCGGTCTGAACGCACGACCGACTGGTGTTATTTTGTACGCGTTGTTATGGTTGTATAAGCACTGCACTGAACCGTGAACCTGTGGGCCATGTCACCATTACACTTGATTCAAGTCCCGTTCTCGTGCGAGAGGTCCCTTATCATGTCCGACACCAAATTTAGCTATCGTGGACCCGGAAATTTGGGGGATGCCAGCCGCGCAAAAGTTGTCTGATGTTTAAGGCGATGGGACTGTAAATAAGAGGCCCCTGCACGGACCAAATCGAAAGCTCCCTAAAAACGTTAGGTAAAGGAGGATGATTCACGAGAGGGCGCTATCTGAATAATTTTGTATGTATGTGCTCTCTTGAACTTCTGAAAGCTGTCTAAAATGTAATGTCAGAAAACGTTGGAATTGCCCATACTAGTTATGGCTAGGCGTAGACAATAATAATAATACAAAATGTTAAAAAAAAATATAAAGATTATTTGACAAAATGACAAACAAACAGAAATGTAACAAAGGTTGCACATGTATACAAAAAATACATTAATAGAATGTACAAATAACTAATTATACAACTGCAGTGTAAACAGATAAACAGAGGCGAACCAGACCTCCAAATAGCTAACATCCAGCACACGAAAACGGCTTCAAACAAAGCGTCCTTCTACTTGTTTTGCAAGGGGGTTCTAAATCATCGTCCAGGTGGGAGGTATGGAACAAATTGTTCATATTGTCCACAGATTTACATTAAATTTACAGAGTTTGAAGATATTGCTAATTGAAAGCTTCCATTCAAATATTACCAACTGAGATTCTGTAGATTTTGAGAAATAAGTAAAACAAGTCACAAAATAATTGCCTTAGTCTTCTTAGGTCTGTACCAGAACGTAAACGAAGGGACGTACGGAAACAAAAATAGGACGTATGGTAAATGCTCGGGCGTGTAACCTGAAATTTGATTGGTCACTCGATACTCTTGCACCAGGAGCACTGCCTGTCCCCTCATTACTGTGGAACATGCAAATATTTATTGTCCGAGAGGCGGTCGGAAGGGCACACCACGACCATGCCCAGATTTACCTGTAGCCCAATTGTGGCACACAAAGGATGGGCATACCTGCTGACAGAAGAGATAGTCGTGTGCAGTGTGTCTCGACACGTTTAACCACATGAGGTTTGTTCAACCGTGGAGGAAGAAAGAGAAGGAGCTCAAACGACCCGCAAAACCGCAGAGTAACAAAAGAATACTCTGACAATGCCCCCTGTACGACCAGTGGAAAAAGATTGGGGACCTCCAGCTGGACGGCCGATTAACGAGCGGGATTAAATCTCTTTGTACAGAACGTGTGGTACCGCCAGTCTGCGCTCTTGCCTGCTTGTAAAGTTGAATCATTGGAGACAAGAATTGTGAATATACACGTTTTCATTTACCGTTTGTGGTGTGTCGTGGAAACATCATGGCATAGTTTTACATTTTTTGTGACTTTCCGGTTACTAGCGGTGGTTCAAAATTTGGGTATTAGCACACGAGGGTGGTTGGTATTCAATTGTGTTTTTCGATTTGGTGGGCACAAGTGTACACAAGTTTGTTCTGTATTATATCCATACGACACCATGGTTGAGTGAAGAACCAAGTGCGCACGCGGAAACTCCATACGCCAGGTCGCCCACTGTCTGTATAAGGTATGTGGGTGATTACGAGGTGTCGTTAAACGACCGCGGTATCTCAGGTTCGACTTTTGAAGTCCCTTCGTTCGAGCTCCTTCTCTTCCTTCCTCCATGGTTCAACCCGCCAAATTGAATTGAGTGAAGTGTGGAATCTCATGCATCTTTTTCGCACTATAGTTATTCCCAGGGAACCTTTGGTCGATCTTTTTAAAATACTAAGAAAAGCCCTTTTCACATCATAAGTTTTTCCTTGGGTTTGATCGTAAGTGTGAAATGGCCGTGCATATTCCTTTGAAATAGTACTCCCGGAAGTCACCTATATAGGGTGCGTTCGTTTAGCTTCCCTGGGTCGACCCTGGTGTGTGGCGTAATTTTTTTCCCAGAACGAACATGGGTAATTATCTGCACACGTTCGTCCTGGAAAAAAATAACACGCCACACACCGGGGTCGACCCGGGGAAGCTAAACGAACGCATCCATAAATACGTGTTTACATGCTTAAACTGATACGAAAATTATTTGTTTTACTCATTTCTCAAAAACTACAACACTTCAGTAAGTAAAATTTCTAGAGAAGCTTTCTACTATCATAATCTTCGAACTGTGTAAGTTTAAAGTAAATCTGTGGACGTTGTGTTTGTGTCAGGAAAACAGTACATATATAATATACCCTTTTAGAACGTGATAATCACTGGTTAAGATGGATTGAGCTTTCCTGAGTATCTATGTGGTTCACCGATATTTTAGTCCCAAGTCTGACAATCATCAACAAACTGTTTTAGTTTAACAATGGACTCCATTTAAGGCATACAGCATCATTCACATCAGTGTTTAGAGTACGTCACTGCATTTAGTCAGTGAATTCATTACGAATATGTGATTGGCTGCTTATATTGTCAATCAAAACCCAAAGTAGACCGAGGGTAACGTCATTGGAAACGCACTAGTATTAAAACTTGCTGCATCTGCATCAGTGCTCATAACAACGTTGCATATCTTATCGGAGAAGAGGAACCGAGAAGTCTTTGACTACAAACACAACATCAAGGTAAGTGTTTCTTGTGATATGCCGGGCCCAGGCTTTGTCTTTGATGCATTAAGTGCATATTTTCTTTAGTAGACTGTGGCGGTACTGTGAAGTTCCCATGCGGTGGTATAGCCTCAACTCTCGGCCCTAGCTCTGCCACCTTATAGTGTGGCAGTACTGCGGATGTACATATCCATGTGCAAGAAGTTGCATTGAAAGGTCTAGGGCCTATGTACTTTTTGTATGACAAAAAAATCTAAGATTTACACTAAACGTACACGGTTTGAAGATAAAGATAGTAGAAAGCTTCCCTGAAAATATTACTTGCTGAGGTGCTGTAGTTTTTGAGAAATGAGTAGAACAATGTCATGAAAATAAAAACTACAGCACGTCAGCAAATGATATTTTAAGGTAGCTTTCTACTATCATAATCTTCAACGGTGTAAGTTAAAGTAATCTGTGGACATTTTGTTTTGTGATTAAAAAAGTACCAAAACCCTTTAATCCAACGAAACCAGGCTGTTTATCGTTACCTGTTACGGATCTTTCTTACAAATCCCGCAGGTTGCTTGTGCTAAGATTTGTGGACAATGTTAATATCTAAGAATTTCATTTTTAACGAGGTATTGCTATCGAACTGTGCTGGATGGACAGTCGTGTTCGTCAAAACATAGTGTACCCTTTCAACATTCTGTCATCGATCTCGAAAATACTCAGGGTAAAAGTGAATCAAACCTGAACAAAAAACATCGTTTTGTTTGACTTGAAATTAGATTAATTTTCATGCTTTAATTTTCGTTTATAAACTAAAATTTACACTACAATCGCAGCAAAGGGATATCATGTTATGTAGGTGACGAGAAAATAAAACTTAACACCAATGTTTTTAGTTGAAAGACCTTTGTATAACTTAATTAAGGCACTTTCACTGACTTCATTTAGAAAAAAAACTACATTAACAAGCTGGTTCAAACTGCTTCCAAACAAAGACTATAACCTCTGCAAAATATTGTGACTGACCCCGTTTTTGGTCGACCTATAAACTACATACAAAGAATTGTAGTAGGGTGAACAATGACATACTCAATCATTTTGTCAGTTCAAAGGGATAAAAGTAATGTTGGCACAACCACCTTCTTTCAATCTGCGAACCCAAATCCGTGTTATATTAAAAAGAAAACCTATGTATTGAAAATATCAGACAACACAAATGTTTAGTGGCAGTACCAACGTTGAAACATTATTACACGTCTGTCAAAACTTAGCCTTGTATTTATTGTGATTCATCATTGCAAGCATTCATGCCACACAGCATCAGGAGCTTACTTTCCAGAAACACGACTAAAATGTGATTGTAAAAAAAACATGCGATAACTTAAAATTTTCAACATCAATGCCTTCGAACGAAAACACTAAAACTTTGGAAGATTTAACACATGTTGACAGATGTTGCTGTCCTAATTCAAGACAAAATAACATTAATCAACAAATTTGAGAACAAATCCATTGAATTTACGATTACGAATTTACGGCTAGAACTTCATTAAGAGAACATTCTTAGCTGAATCAGTAACAATGCCTCAAGTTTAGTTTCTATAAACTTTTTTCATTGCGTTTTTAGTTGCTGTCCATAGCGCATTAAATAAGGTAAAACAATATATACAAGACATCATTTTGTGTTGTGTTCAATAATGACTGTAAAAAGTGTCAGTAATTAATCGCAATTTTTCAAAATACAAATTAATTACAGTTTTTTGTATAACACAAATCATGTTTAAATTTATATGATTTCACTTAGAGTTATGCAGTTAGTGTTACAGTAAACTAAAAAGGGTAATTTAATAACTAATTACAAATTTTAAAAAAAATGTTTCCTGTACAACAGAAGAACAAAAGAAAAAAATGTTTTTAACAGTAACGATTTTATATTTAACTGAGAGTTTATTGCACTGTATAATCTAGGCGCTTTTGACACTTTATCACTCGGTGTATCGCGACATATGCATAAAACAACAAACCTGTGAAAATTTGAGCTCGATTGGTCGTCTGAGTTGCAAGATGACTATGAAAGAAAAAACACCCTTGTCACACAAAGTTGTGTGCTGTCAGATGCTTGATTTCGAAACCTCAAATTCTAAATCTGAGGTCCCGAACTCAAATCCGTGTAAAAAACTCCTTTCTTGAAAACTATGTCACTTCAGAGGGAGCCGTTTCTCACAATGTTTTATACTATCAACCTCTCCCCATTACTCGTTACCAAGTAAGGTTTTATGCTAATAATTATTTTGAGTAGTTACCAAAAGTGTCCACTGCCTTTAAGTAAATTGAAATTGAAGCTTAGGAGTTGTTTTTACTTAAAACCGAGATTTTATTGCTTGATACAAATAATATCTGAGCATTAAATACGCATGTTTTACAGAATTTCTCCAAGCTAACGGCCATGATTAATTTAAACCAAAAAGGCCTAATCGATTTTTGTTTAGTCTAATATATTTTAAATTTCAGATGAAGAGTACCATAGCAGTGGCCATTGTTTTGGCTTTTATGCAAGTTCAGTTTATGGTGGCTACAAGTGCAGCTTCATCTGATCCAGAAGCGACATGTAACTCCTGCTGCCAAGGCCTAGCCGGTGTACCTGGAATCCCTGGGTCAAATGGAAACCATGGCCAGCACGGGCTGGCAGGTCCTAGAGGTGATGCGGGCGTGGGAGGTCAACCCGGGGCTAAAGGAGACGTGGGATCAGATGGACTGGCTGGTCAGCCAGGCGCTAAAGGGGATCATGGACTGAAGGGGGAGCAAGGAGTCGGTCAACCTGGGAAACAAGGACCTCAAGGTCTGCCTGGGATAAATGGTTTGAAGGGGGAGAGAGGTGAACGTGGACCAGCTGGACAGTCTGGGGAAGCAGGTGAGTGTAGTACGCGACGGTCCGCCTTCACTGCAGTGAGGAATACCGTCTTCAGCCCTCCATCCGCCTATGATCCTCTGCCCTTCGAAGAGTTGTTGTTTTCAGAGGAAGGGACTGATTTTAACTTGGACAATGGCATGTTTACGTGTACTGTGCCTGGGGTTTACACCTTCATGTTCTCAGTCTTAAAAACATCAAGTAATTCTCAGCTATGGGTTTTTCTTAAGAAGAATGGTAACACCATAGTTTCAGGGACTGTTAACGCTGAAGGTTATCATTCATTTAGCAGCAGTGCGGTGATTTCCCTGAACCATGGAGATCAAGTTCACCTAGCTGTACGCGGTCATATATATAGTAGTACTAACCGTTACACGTCCTTTAGTGGATTCCTGGTGTACGAAATCTAAATAAAACGAAAGGGGAGATATAAGTGCCTTCTGGCCACATCTGTGTCTGGGAAAAGGGTATATTTTAAACATTTAAAAATAGTGAACAAAAATATGTTGATCTTCTGTTTTCTCTTCTTAAAGGCACATGTCCTTTTCTGAAAAAATCGGGGTTTTTACGTCAAACGTCATATTTTGTTTGAGTACCTAAAATTCATAGTAATTGCACAATTTAGTGAAAATCAGTGATAAATGAATGTCGAAGAATGCAGTTTACTTAAATAAAATACTAATCTCAAAGTTAACAAGTGTAAAGGCATATGCCAAAGTTTTAGCAGTTATGATGTGTCACGGGGAGGTATTGAATGCCTTTAACGAATTCAAGTTGAACAGCTATGATCAATATTTAACACTCATCTCTTGAAAAACACCATGCTTGGGTATTTGCAAGACTCGTTACTGGACCTCTTGACTCAATAAGTGGATTAAGATCAGTATTGCTTGCTGGAATTACAGTGCTAATTTGTTTCATAACACAGGAACACACAGTTGCTAATGTCGGCACGTGTGATTTGTGACGTTGTCTCATTCTCATTAATGTGGCAAAGCCCAGCAACATGTCATCATTTCACATTTGGTTTTATTTTTCACCTTTCTAATGATAGGCAACATAAGACTTTGACCCTTTAACTTTTGATTTACGTTCAACGTTCGCTGTAGTAGTTGTAACTGTATAACATTTTCCATTATATTCAATTGTAACACAGTTAAGTTGTAATCCTAAAAACAGAACAAACAGAAACATTGTTTTCCAACTAAAAATAAGATGATTCTGCTCTTATGTGAATAAAAAATGTAAACATATTTAAACCCTTTTAAACGTATAATCAGATTATTATTTTTATGGCCTGTACAGGAAGCAATCTTAAAGTGCAAAGCGGGTCAACAGTCTCCAGCAAACTGTCACTTGACGCAGAATTGAGCACCCGTCTTGCCAAGGCCGCCTCAGTGATGGCCAGGCTGGCAAAGAGAGTTTGGCTAAATAAGAACCTAGCCATGTGAACAAAACTCCAGGTCTACCAAGCATGCGTCACCAGCACGCTGGTACACGGCAGTGAGGCCTGGACCACCTACATCAGACAAGAAAAATGGTTAAACAGCTTCCACCTGCGCTGCCTACGCCGCATCTTGGTCATTACATGGCAGGAAAAAGTTTCAAACACTGAAGTCCCGGAACGTGCCCACTCCACCAGCATGTTCGCCATGTTGAGCCAGCAGGTGGCTCGGTCACGTCCACAGGATGAACTCCAGTTGGCTGCCAAAAGCAATCCTATATGGCGCACTTTCATCAGGCTCCAGGCCAATTGGTCGCCCCTACCTACGATTCAAGGACGTATGTAGACGCGACATGAGGCAGGCCGGCATAGACAGCCGGGAGGAAGCTGCACAAAAACGCAGCGCCTGGAGGCAGACAGTTGCCACAGGGGTCAACCACGCAGAAGAGAGGCGCACTTCCTTGCTGCGGGAGAAGAGGCAGAGGAGGAAATTGCGAGTAGCAGCCCCTACCCCTGTGTCAGCCCCATCCCCGTATGTCTGAAACAACTGTGGCAGAGACTGCCATGCAATATTTTTGACTTCTCAGCTGCAGCCGCAGCTGCAAAAGAGAGGACAACCCCCGGGCGCAATCCATCGTCAGTATTGACGGACGGATGCCTACTACTACTCCTCAAAACACATACTTCAATGACAAAAGCTTTATTTTGACAAAATACCACTTCCAGGTGACTTTAACAGAATCTTATAAGACCTTACAAGTTGAATTGTACGAGCGATGTAGGATCCCATGGATGATACCATGGGTTCCAATGTAGGATCCCATGGGTCCTATGGAGGATCCCATGGGGTTCCATATAGGAGGATCCATGGGGTTCCATGTAGGATCCCATGGAGGCTCCCATGGGGTCCCATTAACCCCAATGACTCGATGGGAACACTATATACCCCACGGTATTCCCATGGTGTTCCCATGGGACCCCATGATAGTAACCCTGATGACTCAATGGGAACGCTTCATACCCCATTATAGTATAACAAAGTTGAGTTTTGGTAATTTTTGCCCTCATTCATATATGCTTATTATACTTGTATTTTTGTAGGGCCCTTGGTTTTGACAGTGTTTTTCTGTGTACATGCGGCAGGGTAACATTTTTGGGGTATAATTCTGGGGAAAGTTGTTGTGTGTTACAGGCTTCTTTAAACCCTCCAAATTCCACAGCCGATTCGGCCTAGTTTTCACCCAACCCAAGTTTAATGCTTAAAACATTGCTGCATGTACAGGAGACACATTGGGCTAAATTTAGGGTTCCTCTCCCGTTTATTCTGGTGAATTAAGTGTAAGGTTTGATGGTTTGGTCATAATAGCGACACTCATGGATTTTTAGTCCATACTGCCTCCCGTTTTTATGTAAATTCAGATTTGGAAGTTATTTTGCTTTTTGAATAAAAAGTTGCTAAGAAATTACAGTGATGACAACTTCTAGTCTTTTTTTTTTCTTTTCTTTTTTTTATTTTCTTTTTTTAATGCATTTCGCCAGACGCACAAGCCTGAAGGCCACTTCAAGGTGTGGGCTACAATTATTGTTTCCAGAGGCCGTACTCGTTCTTATTGGATGTAGGCTTGGGTATCATGAGTCCGAAGCCTGGTCTGGCCCTTCAAAAAGGTATTTAACAATACCAAGTGCATCACTGTCACCACTTTCCACAATATTGTATAAAAAGAGTTAATGAGTGATGACCCGGAGTGAACTAAATAAAATACACGAAAAAAATGACTACATGAGACCATATTGAATTTAGATAATATATTTACTACAACAACTATTTACAATTATGTACAATATTCAGTGGGTAAATCGGAGTAATCATTACTTAAACCCACAGTCAATTAAATCACTTAATTCAGTTGGCTAAACAATCTAAAAATCATGCAATAGTCCAATCTATAATCAGTATTTCACATATCACTTGCTTGGCTCATCATCAACTGAGTTTCTTCATTCGAAGCCTCCACTTCTCAGTGTATGGGTTTACTTATCAGCAGATTGAAGGAGCGACATCGCGGCTCTGATCGGCACGTCTTCCTGCACAACACCACACCATCAGCCCGTAGCTTCTTCAGGACGTGACCAATACGGCACTGGGACTTGATGTGACCATCGGAACCAGTCTGAAGGCAGAATATCGAGGCGGTTGTTTGAAGTGTACGCTCGCAGATGACGTATCGTCTAATTTTACAATCATCATCGATCCAATTGCCATTATTATTATTTTTTGCGAAAACAGCGCAGTGTGTGCTGACATTCACTTTAGGACGACCTTCTTTCCAATTTTGATACTCGTCTAATTCACTCGATAGTGGACACGGGTGCCAATTCCCATCCTCGTGTGTATCATAACAACCCGTCCAGATATGACGGGTTGGAACTCCACTTACTAATCCAGAGAACATACTCCAAATGTTCCATATTTGAGTTTGGGACAATTAGGACTACGTTGAGTCTGCAGCAGGTATCGCTTGCCTCATGCCAGTTAATAAAATTTGGTTTAGTTTCAGTGTGTAGCATGACTCGCCGTATCGCTGCCAGTCAGTAGGACAGATAGCAGCCAGGGCAACAAGAAGCAACAAAACGCAAGCAAGATTCATCATGAGAAAAAAACGACTTGTTCCCACAGTTCAACAATTCATTGTGCGGTGATAAGTAAACTGCATGAAAACTACGTCTGCAAGAAATATCCACGCGTCAATTTGCTGAAGCCATGAAATGTAGATTGCAAGTACTGCAAGTATTGCAAGTATTACTTCGAGAAAACCTCGAATGAACGAAGCAAACTTTCAATAAACCGAAATTATATGTCGGTGTAACAATTAAACAATTGAGGTTATCAATTAATCTCATTAGGGAACGCAATCGCTAGTTCAGCAACTTTTGAAGCTGATTACCATGCCGGTGCATTCTTTGTACATTTATTGAGTGAAAGTAAAAACCTACATACTGAATAATGACCTTAAACCTGGGGGAAAAACTCTTTTTAAGTTACTCATGTGAACTAAAAATTCCGAAAAATGGGTATTTGTAAGGTGAGAACTAGTTTTCCTCATGGACCAACGGTCAAATCCTGTGAGCCATTAACTATTTGTGGCGCTCTAAACGAAACATGTGTTTTTAGCAATTTATATTGGAACAAGCACTGAGCACCCAACGACCTTTTCGAAAAAATCGTCATTATGTTGTGATAAGCATGATGTATAGCACAATATGGCACCGGTTGCAACCGTATCTCCATCGATTAAATATTTCATGCCGACATTTACTGGGTTAAACTTGCCCTTTAACGTAATATGAGCGGAAATGGGGGGAAACTGGCAAGGTACTTTATGAAGCAGTCTAAAGTGCAACGATGTATAGCGGATATAACTACGAGGATCGCGGAAGACGATTACAGAAGGCGGATGTACATGTATACACATGAGGTATGTGTTCTTCACTAAAGAGTTTAGCACATTTGAACGCATTAGTAACATACAGCCTCATTCAAACTAGTGTAAGAGTAAGTCACTGCTTGCAATCGGTGACTTCGATACGGATATGTG
The DNA here is from genome assembly GCF_902459465.1 of Asterias rubens. Taxonomy (NCBI): domain Eukaryota; kingdom Metazoa; phylum Echinodermata; class Asteroidea; order Forcipulatida; family Asteriidae; genus Asterias; species Asterias rubens. Next base: position 1,928,553 of record NC_047079.1, on the reverse strand, counting down.
ATTGACAGCCTCATTGAAACCAGTGTAAGAGTAAGTCACTACTTTCAATCAGTGACTTCGATACGGATGTGTGATTGACAGCCTCATTCAAACTAGTGTAAGAGTAAGTCACTGCTTGCAATCAGTGACTTCGATACGGATGTGTGATTGACAGCCTCATTCAAACTAGTGTAAGAGTAAGTCACTACTTGCAATCAGTGACTTTGAAACGGATATGTGATTGACAGCCTCATTCAAACCAGTGTAAGAGTAAGTCACTGCTTTTCTACACGAAGGTTTGATTGGGTGTTTATATGATAATTGTCAACCAAAGCCCTAAGTAGACTGCTGGTAACTTCAACGGAAACGCACCAGTATTTAAACGCGCTGCACCAGCAGCAGAGCTCATAACAACTTTGCATCGTATCGTATAAGAGGAACCGATAAGTCTAGGACTAGAAGCTCACAAATTCAAGGTAAGTGTTTCTTATTAACCGGAGCCCAATTTCACAGAGCTGCTTAACAGTCGATTTTGTGCTTAATGGGCGCACTTAGCAAATGTCATTGGTTTTAAAGCCTCAATTTTCTGTTTAAGCATCCTAATGCTACTCTCACACTTGGGCGAATATCTTGCGAATATGGATGTTTGAAATTCGCGATGAATTAGCCCAAAAGTTGCGATTTGTACCAATGGCTTACCAAATGCTTACGCAAATCGATGGCGAATTACCGTCTTCACAACATTCGCTGAATGTACGGAAGCGTTTCGTTTTGCCGCTCTCACAGAGTGGCGAATGTTCTTGCGAACATGAATATTTGAATTTCGCGTTGAATGGCGTCCAAAATGACGGTTGGATAGTGACTATTTTTATCTCGGTCTCACCCATCGATCGTCCTCGTTCGGCCCTCTCCTTACCACTATCTTACGAATATATTACGCTTGCCAATGCCTTTACGAACGTTGCAAACGCTTACGCACGCTTTACCAACGTTACCAATGCTTTCGTCGCCACACTGCATATATTTCGCCCGTCAATTTGTCAGCACTTTCCTCTTTTTTGGCTGAAGCAAACGATCTTAATGTTGCGCGCGCATTTTTGTTAACGTGTTTAAGCTAGCAACCGCTACTGATATAGGTTTACGCTAAAGCATTTTTTTTGCTACGTTAAGCAAACACATTATGCTTGCCATAAGCAGCTCTATGAAATTGGGCCCCGGCAGATATTATGAGGTATTTAATCGCAAATATCTTTGCAAATATTGCAATTTCTGAAACATTTTTGTACAATTATGTGCAAACATCTTTTCAAATATCTGCGATGTAGCACATATTTTTGCAAATATCCTTACAAATAACATGCGAATGTTCAAGGCCGTTTGCATTTTTGCCACAAAGGGTTACACTATAATAATAATATAATAATATCGAAGTCTTATATAGCGCACGTATCTACCAAACAATGTACTCAAGGCGCTGAGTATAATACAAACTTTCAGAAAGATAGGTAATTGCAGCGATGAATTTTGAGACCCAATTATTTAGCACCTTGTAATGGTTTACAAGGTACTACAGCGCATACAGCAGCCACAGCCACGAACCACGGGGCGAACCCCTTCTCTTCGAAAAGTGCACTGGGTTCCTTAACATGCGTTACACAACACATGGGACCAACGGCTTTACGTCCCATCCGAAGGACGAACCAATGGTTAAGTGTCTTGCTTAAGGACACAAGTGTCACGGCTGGGGATTCGAACCCACACTCTGCTGATCAGAAACACCATAGTTTAAATTCGGTGCTCTTAACCGCTCGGCCACGACACTTCCAAACCATCATTCTGATTTGTAGGTGTTCGGCCAACAGCCGAACAACTATTGTTATTGTTATGTTTTTTTTTAGGTGTTCGGCCAACAGCCGAAAAACTATTGTTATTGTTACGGTTTTTTTAGGTGTTCGGCCAACAGCCGAACAACTATTGTTAATATTGTTAGGTGTTCGGCCATCAAAAAACAACTTTTGAGCTTTAAAGCAAAAGTAAAGCTTGTACAAACTTAAAACTTACTTTGTACATAGGCATTAGTGCGTAGATGAAACTGTCATTTTTTTGGGATTGATGACGTCATAGATGACGTCATGGCAAGGTTTTTAATGTTAAAAAATTACAATTTGCTTGTTGCTGTATCTCAACGAATATTGAAGCTATGATGTTCATATTTCAGCATCGGATAGATAAAGACTTGGACAACAATTAAAAAGTTAACGCCAAAATCGTATGACCTTAACTTCCGGTCGTTACCCTGGGTCAAAGTTCGCCTCCGCATTTTTTCATCAAAAAACAACTTTTGAGCTTTAAAGCAAAAGTAAAGCTTGTACAAAAATTAAAACTTACTTTGTACATAGGCACTAGTGCGTAGATGAAACTGCCACTTTTTTATTGATGACGTCATTGATGACGTCATGGCAAGGTTTTTAATGTTGAAAAACTACAATTTGCTTGTTGCTGTATCTCAACGAATATTGAAGCTATGATGTTCATATTTCAGCATCGGATAAATAGAGACTTGGACAACATTTGAAAAGTTAACGCCAAAATCGTACGACCTTAACTTCCGGGTCGTTACCATGGGTCAAAGTTCGCCTTCGTGTATTTTACATCAACAAAACAACTTTTGAGCTTTTAAACAAAAGTAAAGCTTGTACAAACTTAAAACTAACTATGTTCATAGGCAATGGTGAGTGGAATAAACCGCCACTTTTTGGGAATCATGACGTCGTTGGTGACGTCATGACAGGGTTTTTAATTTTGAAAAATTACCATTTGCTTGTTGCTGTATTTCAACGAATAGAAAAGCTATCATGTTCATATTTCAGCATCGGATAGATAAAGACTTGGACAATATTTTAAAAGTTAACGTCAAAATCGTACGACCTTAACTTCCGGGTCGTTACCCTGGGTCAAAGTTCGCCTTCGTGTATTTTACATCAAAAAACAACTTTTGAGCTTTTAAACAAAAGTAAAGCTTGTACAAACTTAAAACTTACTATGTTCATAGGCAATAGTGATTGAAAGAAACCACCATATTTTGGGAATGATGGCGTCATTGATGACGTCATGACAGGGTTTTTAATTTGAAAAATGACCATTTGCTTGTTGCTGTATCTCAACGAATAGAAAAGCTATGATGTTCATATTTCAGCATCGGATAGATAAAGACTTGCACAACATTTGAAAAGTTAACGCCAAAGTCGTACGACCTTAACTTCCGGGTCGTTACCCTGGGTCAAAGTTCGCCTTCGTGTATTTTACATCAAAAAAACAACTTTTGAGCTTTTAACAAAAGTAAAGCTTGTACAAACTTAAAACTTAATATGTTCATAGGCAATAGTGAGTGGAAGAAACCGCCATATTTTGGGAATGATGGCGTCAATGATGACGTCATGACAGGGTTTTTAATTTTCAAAAATGACCATTTGCTTGTTGCTGTATCTCAACGAATAGAAAAGCTATGATGTTCATATTTCAGCGTCGGATAGATAAAGACTTTGACAACATTTGAAAAGTTAATGCTAAAATCGTACGATCTTAACTTCCGGGTGGTTACCCTGGGTCATAGTTCGCCTTCGTGTATTTTACATCAACAAAACAACTTTTGAGCTCTTAAACAAAAGTAAAGCTTGTACAAACGTAAAACTTACTATGTACATAGGCAATAGTGAGTAGATGAAACCGCCACTTTTTTTGGAATGATGACGTCATTGATGAGGTCATGACAAGGTTTTTAATGTTCAAAAATGACCATTTGCTTGTTGCTGTATCTAAACGAATATAAAAGCTATGATGTTCATACTTGGGCATCGGATAGATAAAGAGTTGGGAAACATTTGAAAAGTTAACACTAAAATCGTACGACCTTAACTTCCGGGTCGTTAGCCTGGGTCAAAGTTCGCCTTCGTGTTTTTTCCATCAAAAAAACAACTTTTGAGCTTATCTACGGCATAACTCAAGATTGAGATCGATTTGAACCTTGAAACTCAACAGATAATTCAACCTTCAAAATGACGTTATCGGGTATTAAATAACAATAAAACAACATTTTAAATTTGTAAAAATCATATGGCGCGAAAGTTTTTTTGGGAATTCCCAACAGCGCTCTCTTTTTGGCCAACAAAGAGGGCGCTGTTGATTATCAAATCTGTGTACAGCATTAAGTGCAGGGGTGAGCTAGATTTTTAAAGGGCTTTCATAAGTTGCAAACAAAAAACCTGATGCCAATCTTAAACAAACATATTGCATTTGTGAAGAAACAAGGCGTTCAAAAGTGTGATACAAGTTTAACTATAAAATAATGACACATTGTATAAAAAACATCTTTTTGGTTCAATGTTTTTGAATTACGTCATCACGTAACGTCCAACCGAACACCGTGTTTTTGTAATTAAGACAAAACACTATGTCTAGTTTTTTGTTTGTTTTTCCCTCGTGTTCTTCTTTCGCTGCGAACCTTCTCCAGCAATTTTAAACAAAAGTAAAGCTTGTACAAACTTAAAACTTACTATGTACATAGGCAATAGTGAGTACATGAAACAGCCACTTTTTGGGAATGATGACGTCATTGATGACGTCATGGCAAGGTTTTTAAAGTTGAAAAATGACATTTGCTTTTCGCTGTATCTCAACAAACATGAATGCTATGATGTTCATACTTGGGCATCAGATAGATAAAGACTTGGACAACATTTGAAAAGTTAACGCCAAAATCGTATCACCTTAACTTCCGGTCGTTACCCTGGGTCAAAGTTCGCCTTCGCATTTTTTTCATCAAAAAACAACTTGTGAGCTTTAAAGCAAAAGTAAAGCTTGTACAAACTTAAAACTTACTTTGTACATAGGCACTAGTGCGTAGATGAAACTGCCATTTTTTTGGATTGATGACGTCATGGCAAGGTTTTTAATGTTAAAAAATTACAACTTGCTTGTTGGTTTATCTCAACAAATAGAAAAGCTATGATGTTCATATTTCAGTATCGGATAGATAAAGACTTGGACAACATTTGAAAAGTTAACGCCAAAATCGTACGACCTTAACTTCCGGGTCGTTACCCTGGGTCAAAGTTCGCCTTCGTGTATTTTACATCAAAAAAACAACTTTTGAGCTTTTAAACCAAAGTAAAGCTTGTATAAACTTAAAACTTACTATGTTCATAGGCAATAGTGAGTGGAAGAAACCGCCATATTTTGGGAATGATGGCGTCATTGATGTGATGACTTCATGACAGGGTTTTTAATTTTGAAAAATTACCATTTGCTTGTTGCTGTATCTCAACGAATATTGAAACTATGATGTTCATATTTCAGCATCGGATAGAAAATGACTTGAACAACATTTGAAAAGTTAACGTCAAAATCGTACGACCTTAACTTCCGGGTCGTTACCCTGGGTCAAAGTTCGCCTTCGTGTATTTTACATCAAAAAAACAACTTTTGAGCTTTTAAACCAAAGTAAAGCTTGTACAAACTTAAAACTTACTATGTCCATAGGCAATAGTGAGTGGAAGAAACCGCCATAGTTTGGGAATAATGGCGTCATTGATGACGTCATGACAGGGTTTTTAATTTTGAAAAATGACCATGTGCTTGTTGCTGTATCTCAACCAATAGAAAAGCTATGATGTTCATATTTCAGCATCGGATAGATAAAGACTTGGGAAACATTTGAAAAGTTAACACTAAAATCGTTTACACTTTACATCAACAAAACAACTTTTGAGCTTTTAAACAAAAGTAAAGCTTGTACAAACTTAAAACTTACTATGTACATAGGCAATAGTGAGTAGATGAATCCGCCACTTTTTTGGAATGATTACGTCATTGATGAGGTCATGACAAGGTTTTTAATGTTTAAAAATGACCATTTGCTTGTTGTTGTATATCAACGAATATAAAAGCTATGACGTTCATACTTGGGCATCGGATAGATAAAGACTTGGGAAACGTTTGAAAAGTTAACACTAAAATCGTACGACCTTAATTTCCGGGTCGTTACCCTGGGTCAAAGTTCGCCTTCGTGTTTCCATAAATTGCGAATTAAAACCTAAAGCCAATCTCACACAAACATATTGCATTTGTGAAGAAAAAAGGAGTTGTTAAAAACTGTGATACAAGTTTAACTATAAAAATTTACGACACGTTGTAGAAAAAGTCATCTCTATGGTTAAATCTTTAAAGGGTTTCCATAAATGGCAAATTAAAACCCAAAGCCAATCTCACACAAACATATTGCATTTGCATCCCTTAAGGTGATCCCCTGGCTGCCGCTTCCCAAGTTGTATTGTAAACACAGGTATGATCCTCGGCTATGCCGCAGTGTACGATTGTTTCGCTACTGATTGGGTCCCCGAATAAACAAATTAATAGGATGATGGCCAGCTTATGGCAAGATATCTCATTGTATAACGACTGCACTTCAAGGGTAACTATAAATATGAATATGAATTGTAAACTTGCGGGTACACCATGAGTAAAAACTCTTTTGAAGGAGTGGTGGCTTTGAAAAGAGCCGGTTTGGTCTCGACGTTTCGAACAGTATACTCTGCTCATCTTCATGAGAATGCTGGACTTGTGGTGGTGGGGGTGGAGCTTTTGTATGGCTGGAGAGATGCACCTTTGGGCGGGAAGGATCGAAGCAGTTCTTGGCCGGTGAAGCATGTGAGTTGGTTGCTGGCTTGATGGGTGTGCGTTGGAGTGTGTCAGTGTTGTGGTGTGCTGCTGCTGGAAGTGTGGACTTGAGAAGTGGTGACCAGATGTCGTTGGTTAAGAATCTGATGTCTTGTGGAACTGTGTTGTTAGCCTTGAGCTCGATTGCCTCGTGCCTCGTGATCTCGTGTGAGTGTTTGATGATCGCTGATTTGTCTAGGTGTCGTAGTCTGCCGTATGCTTGGTGTTCCTTGATTCTGGTAGATATATGTAGCGGCCGGTGTCCCCGCTGTAGACTTTACCGCATTCGCAAGGAATGCAATAAACGCGTGGCTTGGCTTGAGTGCCTTGCTTGTCATTGTGTTTGTGAAGAGATTCTTGTATCGTGTTGGGGTGTGTGTGGAAGGTCTTGACTTGTACTTGGCTGAAGATGCGTTGAAGTTGGTGTGATGCGTGGCCGATGTAAGGGACGGTGACGGTTGCCTTGAATTCTGGTCTGTCTTCATGTGGGAGGCTTGGTTTGGACTGGCTGAAGTTGAAAGATCTGCATCCGTTGGGTTGAAGTGATATCTTGATATGGTGAAGCTCCTGCTTCAAGCAGTCTTGGTCGCAGGTGTTGAAAGCCACGGCGGACCAAAGTGCTTTGGGCAGCAGACTTGAAGCGAGGATGGTGGAATGAAGAGCTGTGTAGATATTGGTCGGTGTGTGTGGGCTTGTGGTGTACAGTGTGAGCAAGGGTCTCGTCTTCTATTCTGGTGACTTGGGCATCGAGAAAAGAGATGGTGTTGTTTTCTTCTTTCTTGCACTTTAATCCAGAGCTCGTTGATTTACCTATGTTGGTGGGTTTGGTCTATAGGTAGTTGTAGGTCAAAATGTCGTTTGGTTTTCGCAAACTACTATTTCAATGGGGCCATTCTTTGAGTCGGTTCGGCCTCAACTGGCCAGGGTCTGAAATCATCAGATCAGGTGTGGACATAAACGTGGCACAGATCCAGCACTAGTTTTCCGGCCAGGCTCGGTATCTTCTGGTCATGAAATGGCGCCATCTGACAAAGTTTGGTGGCAACAACTTTTCGAGATTGGCCATTCTCTGAGCTGGAGTGGCCAGACCGGGAACAGGTCTAACATCAACATCAATTCATTTTGAATTCAAAGACGGCCGCCATCTGAAACAATTCCGGTTTATGACTTTCACGGCCAAAGTTTAAGAAACAACATAACTTAAGTGTTTGCGTTTTATTCATCCAAGATGGCCGCTATCTGCCAACGATTATTGTTTTGTTAGGTATGATCCGTTGAAGGTATTTAGCTAGGTGGCATATCTTCTAATCATTCATTTTTTACGGCTCACCATAAGCTCATGGACTAATGTTGCTCACAAGGTCTCTGTGGTTCTCCGATATTTTTTTTAGTCCCAAGTAAGACAATCCTTTTCAAACTGTTTTTGTTTTTTACACTTAAAGGAACATGACAGCATCGATTTTGCTAGTAAAACAGTTTGCTGGCAGTGTAAGCACTTTATTTAATCAACCGTAACATAAACCGACAAAACCTGTAAAAGTTCGAGACCGATCGGCCTTCTGTGTCACGAGAGAACAGTAAAACAAAAATTACAAATTTTGCATTGCATCGATGCCAAAACAAAAATGAATAAAACGCTCACTGAACGATGAACTGCGAACGCAAAATTTAATTACTTCTTTTTCATCAAATATGCTATTTTCAGTCAGAAATATTTAAAGTGATGCTTTCTACATCATCATCATTAGACCGTGTAAGTTTTATGTAAATCTGTGATCTTCACGATTGGTGTTTCTAACCAATTCTGTAACGTTCCTTTAACATACCATGATAACAATGAAAACCACACCGTACTTTCAATAAACTACTTAGAATCAATTCCTAATGCTTGTTGGTCGAGGAGACATCTTCACACTTTTATTGATTTTGGGAATTAAAGGATATTTATATGTTATAGTACTGCACAATTTGGAGTTACGTGGTTTCTGTCTGTGTGCTATTTCGTCCTCTGCAAAACCAACTCCATATGACCCATGGTGTGACAAACAGAAAAGTCAATATGTTGACGCTCAAGCGAGCTGTAGGCTATAAGTAGGTACTCAAGAGTCTAGCGGTAGCCATTTTGTTGTGCTATGCCATATCCAGAGGAACACAACAGAACCCTTATGATTAAGACGGCCAAATACATTGGGTTACACACACCCATGTTCATTCCACCAAATGTCAAATTGGCTCCCACATGGTTAAAGTACAATATAGCGAAAAAGTACTTGCACAGACACAGCCAAAACGGATTAAGCGTGAATAAAATTTGAGCTGACTAAAAACTGATGGTCGCCGCTAAAGCAGCGCCCTCTATGTCTGCATGTTTTAATCGTTTGTTCTTTTACATTCCAGATGAAGATATCCATAACAACAGTGACCCTTCTTATTGGTATTTTACAAGTTCATGTCATGGTGGCTACAGTTGCAGTTTCACCTGATCCGGAGATGACGTGTAACTCCTGCTGCCAGGGGCCAGCCGGTACACCGGGAATTCCCGGGTCAAATGGAAACCATGGCCAGCATGGGACAGCAGGTCCAAGAGGTGAAGCAGGCTCTCCTGGTGGGGTAGGTCAACCCGGTGCCAAGGGAGACATGGGGTCAGATGGACCGGTTGGTGAGCCAGGTGCTAAAGGGGAAAATGGACTGAAGGGAGAGCAAGGAGTCGGTCAACCAGGGAAACAAGGACCTCAAGGTCTGCCTGGGACGAATGGTCTGAAGGGGGAGAGAGGTGAACCTGGACCAGCTGGACAGACTGGTGAAGCATGTAGTACGCGACGGTCCGCCTTCACTGCAGTTAGGAATACCGCGTATAGCCCTACAACTGGCTGGGATCCCCTGCCCTTCGAAGAATTATTGTTTTCAGCGGCAGGGGTTAACTTTCATTTGAATAGTGGTACATTTACATGCACTGTGGCAGGGGTATACGTATTTATGTTCTCAGTTCTGAAGTTAAACAGTGCGCCTGTCTTAGAGATTCAGCTGAGAAAAAACAATGACCCTGTTGTTACAACGTCCGTATACGCTGCAAATTATGATCAAGAGAGTGGCAGTGCGGTTATTCCTCTGCTCAATGAAGATCAAGTTCACTTAGCTGTGAGCGGTAAAGTATACAGTGACGTTCGCCATTTTTCGTCTTTTACTGGATTCTTGTTGTACGAAATCTAAATCAATCAGAGAAACATACAACGTTTTTTTTACGCAAACTAAAGTTATATTTTACAGTTTAACAAATAACAACAATCAGTTGTAGCATGAAGGCGGGACAGTTTGTTTTAGACTGATTTATAATTACTAAATTACTAAATAATTCATTACTAATAATTACTAACCTTTGTTTGTTGAATTAGTAGCAGACACCTTTTACTGTTATAATGTATGTTACATTTGACAGTGTAGTTTTGCAAACATGTTTATTATGAAGATAATTTGACAAATGTTTTGCTACGTTTAGGGTGCTATAAATATTGCTTTATCCTTATTTGACTTCAACCCTTTTTTCGGGAACAAAATGTAAGTATAATGTTCAATGTAAAATTCAAAGGGTGTGATATCATACTTAGTCATGTGATCTTTCCAATTTTAAAATGACGAGTGCTTGAAAAAGACTCTGTCCTATTTCGTTGCTGAAAAAAAATGGTAACAGTTGCCTTCTGTTGATATCTTGCTTAAAGCCGGTGGACACTTTTGGTAATTGTCAAAGACCAGTCTTCTCACTGGTTGTATCTCAACATATGCATAAAATAACAAACCTGTGAAAAACTGAGCTCGTTTGGTCGTCGGCGGAGATAACTATGAAAACAAAAAAAACCCTTGCCACACGAAGTGATGCTTGATTTCGACTCCTCAAAGTCTAAACTTGAGGTCTCGAAATCAAATTCGTGGAAAATTACGTCTTAGTCGAAACCTACTCCACTGCAGAGGGAGCCGTTTCTCGCAAAGATTATACTACCAACCTCTCCCCATTACTAGTTATCAAGTAAGGTTTATGCTAATAATTGTTTTGAGTAATTACCAATAGTGTCCACTGCCTTTAATGAACCATACGTTTGATAATAAACTAATGATCACCTGTAATCAAAAGGATACAGAGTTTTGAGCTGTTTTTGTTATACCAAACACGTCTCAATGTGGTGAAATGTATAATTCTTTCTCGTAGTTATGATTGTAAGTGTTTTTTTTTTTCATTTTTTTTTTTCATGAAAGAGCAATGGTAAATCACCTCTGCATAAAATGTTTGCCATGTTTACAGAGAGGAAGGTCAACAAGAGGAATGTAAATTCTTGTACAGCGATTTTGTTTTCCTCGTAAATATTGATGAGATTCAATCAAAGCGGCCTGAAAACAGTATGTCTGTGCGAAGGAATAACAACACAAAACAAACCATTTTACCGTGGGGATAGAATTATGTAATTTTCCCCACTTCGACTGTGACTTTATTTTTTTCGCATAGGAGTTCGATACAAACAGACACATTCTGTTTTGAACTCTCTTTTTACAAAAAAAGTTTCGTTGATTGTAATGTTAAACAAAAAAAGTAGATTGTAATGTTAAACAAACAAAAGTTTCGCTGATTGTAATGTTAAACAAAAAAGTTGATTGTAATGTTAAACAAAAAAAGTCAAAGGCCGTAAAAAACACAATTAGTAAATCGTAATGTTTGAAATAACTTTAGAAAACATAACATATGAATTGGTACATATATTAATACAAAGTATTGTCTCTAGATAACTAATGTAACCAAATACGCCAAGTATAGACGGATGGTGTTTGAACTGTGCGGCTTGAGCAGCCCTTTCATTCTAATTGAGTTCCAATAAAATTACATATGTACCACATTGTCACCTAGTTGCACCGACTTTCGTCCACAGTGAGGTTTCACTTGATTATTTTAATAAGGACAATTAAGGAATAAACATTAACGCCGTATCAGCCGATCGTTTTGGCTTTTGTGTTTTTGAATGTTTAATGGTGAATCCATTAAACAAGCTTAAACTGTTTTTGCGATTTTAGATTTACTCATTTCTCAACAAATTAAAAACCTCGGCAAGTAGTAATTTAATTGAAACTTTCTACCGTTTTATCTTCAAGCAGTGTGAGTTCACTTTGAAATCACTTTGAAATCGCCAGACTCAAATATTTTGACCAGACTCCACGTTATATGGGATTACTGATTATAACAGAGATCAGTGTACGGGAGAAAGAAAAATCGATCGATACACGCGCCAACCTAAAGTAGTCCCCGTTGAACAGCTGTAGGAACCGGTATTATGGTGAAACAACGTACGGTCTGTATGCCAATGGAGTTGTCGTCTGTACACGTTGTATGGTTGGGGAGCCTTGCACTGAACCGTGATAGACTTGAATCAAGCCCCTTTCTCGTGTGAGAAGTATCTTATCATATTCGATTTCAAAAGTAGCTATTGTGTTCCCGAGAATTGCCAGGCAAAAGTTTGGGGAATGCCAGCTTCGCAAACGTTGTTTAGGCGATTGGACTGGAAAAAAAGGACCCTCGCGGGAAAGAGACTATTATATGTAACCAAGCGCTCCACAACGTACAGGACATGAGCACTCGACCGTGAGCATCTGGACTACCGTGTTATGCTACCTTCCGTCGTGTGTGCCTGCCGTCGTCTTACGAAAGCACCCTATTGTCTTCGAACCTAGGATGGATAATTACAAAGCGCCCTCTTTTACCTATAAAATAGGCCACCTGCTGGTCGGAGGAACAACACTCGGTGTATTTGTCTGACGACCGAACATGTCCCTTTCTCTGCTCCTGAAAAAAAACTGCAAACAAACAAAGTGACCCGGCCCCTCATGCCTTCCTAGGCTGGTGAGGGCCGCAGTTGTCAAAGTCTAAAGTGTGATTGGATGCCTTCAATCATATTTTTTCTTACATCAAGCCTAATTGGTGGGTTTTCACTCCTTTAATAAAACAGTTCTTTATGGCAACACCGCGATAAAACAAAAAAAAACATGACTCCCTCTTTGAAACATTAATAAAAGTTATAGCTTTGGCAGTTATCAGTATGAAAAAATATATTTAGATACAAACAGCATTATGAAAATAAACACTTCTTTACTTTATGCATCGATCCTTTGTATATAAAAACCTGAATGAAGAAACACTGAGACCCGCTTTTGTTTGTTTGGTGATCGAACATGTAAAAGTCTTTCAACGCTCATTGATAAATCGTCTCATTTTACTTCTTTGCCCTAATTAAGGCTCTATAATAGGTTAGCGTTAATCTTTTCATTTCCTGGCAAGTTTTCCTTTAAGTCTTTGTTTCATGGCACCGATATCATCATCGTCATCCTGACGTCTACGTCGTTGTCGCCTCCTCTGCAACGCTAGGTCCGGGATGGGGTTAGCTATCTTCCCAGGGTCCTGCCCGTTTTCGGAAAGAGTCTTCTTCAGTTTATCATGGCGGATCTGCTCCAGCTTCACCGCATCTGTCCAGATGAGAACACTTCCTCCTGAGGAAATTAATTTTTAATAAAATGTCAAAATACAGACTCACTTGATATAATAAGTCTTATATAGCGCACGTATCTACCAAACATCTAAGGATGCCCAACCGAAGAGGCTTCCACCCCAAACGTTTCATAAAAATACATTATACACTATAGGTACAAAGAAAACAAAAAAGTTCACAGATTTACAAATCATTTACAGGGTTTACAGAAGGTAATGGTGAAAGACTTCTCTTGAAATATTATTCCATGAAATGCTTTACTTTTTGAGAAAACATTAAAACAATATCAATTCTCGATAGCGAGAATTACGGATTTGTTATAACACATGTCATGACACGGCAAAACGCGCGAAAACAGGAGTGGGTTTTCCCGTTATTTTCTCCCGATTCCGATGACCGATTGAGCCTAAATTTTCACAGGTTTGTTATTTTATATATAAGTTGTGATACACGAAGTGTGGGACTTGGACAATACTGTTTACCGAAAGGCGTTAATGGCGGCCATCTTGGACGCCATTTTGAATGTGTAAAAATGCTCAATGTTTACAGGTCCACACCACCCTAGATCCCATTATATACACTGAAAAAAAAAGAATCAGCAGAGAAAAAAACTATATCAGAGATTTTGGGGTTAGGGTCAAATTTTGTATTTTGGCTGCCGGACTGGATGGGATGTACTGAGAATTAAAGCTGATTGGTTCATGTTAAATTGGTCATGTAAAGTGAGAGCACGCATGGCGCGAAAACGATTTTTAAAAAACAAAAACAAAAACATTCTTTAAGACAAAATACATGTACATGTACATGCGTGCGCGCGTGAAAAAAAATGAATATAGGCGCTCATTTAAATGGGCTATATTCTACCATATTTAAATTTGTCAGTTCCAGGAGTTATGATCGAGCAAGGCATGCAGGGGACTAACCCCCAAGTGACGAGAGGTATCAGTACGGCGAGCTGCCCATGGTAGCGAGGCTGGGGCAAACAGGATCTTCTTCCATGACTCCAGCATACCGGGGCTGATGATATTATGTGACTTCCATGACTATCGTGGTGCTTATTATGAGAGCCTCTGTTGTCAGTTTTTCAAGTCAAGGTTTCATTGTGACAATGATATTTTAAAGGATAATGAAACTCCAAAAAGTTCTCAACAGTTATACCATGCAGAGAAATTGAAAATATTTTGAAATACAGATGTGGAGTGGTCAAGCAGTGCTGTGAACTGGGCCCAGAATTTTACACCATACCAGACATGGCTGGTTGGTTGGTTACCATTGTCTTGGTTTTATTAGAAAGTTGCTGACTGGAAACTTTCATTTGGTATTAAAGTTTTTAAAATCATAAAAGTATAACTTACCCATTCCTGATGCCAAGGAATCGCCAAATGGACTAAACTGATTCAGCTGGGGGGAAGAGGGGGAAAAAGAAAAGAGTTATTTTACCATTCGTTGGACATCCAACATCACAATCGCCAATAACAGAGGAGGGTGATGAGAAAACGAAAAGTAAGGTTTCTTTTTTAGATGTGAGAGGAAACCTCCAACTGGGGAAAATCCAGGTTATTGGGGTTGAAAACGAAAGTCCAGTAAATGCAAAAAAAAAAGCTCCTCGCCGGAGGTGGGATTTGAACCAGGTCAACACAGGAGAAAGGAAGAAAAGACACCACTTATTGAACCAATCCGATCAACTTGATAAGTAAAAACTCTACAACCCATAATTATATAAAGCCCAATTTGTCTTTTTAGGATTCAAAACATGATGGACAACCAAACTATTACATCTGCCAGGCCTCTGTCATAAACCATGAGTTCACCCTGCATTCTTGTCTCAATTTGAAGTTGGGTGGTTTAAATGTAATAGTTGCCTCCTCGTCTTGGCCTTGGTTTGTGCATCTTTATAGAGCATCTCCATTTACTTCAAGACTTTTCATTGAAAAATCCCTTTGCAAGATGCAAATAGCCTTGCCCCTTTTGGGTGAGGGTTCCAGGAGGCCTACAACTTCTATCCTGGCCTACTGGTCCTATTTAATTTAAGACTTTTCAAAAGCGCCCCTGTGCAAAAAGGAAAACAAATTGGCCCTTTTAAAAGATGAAGTTCCAAAAGATAATTTGAAACAAAACTTACTGAAACTATCCCTGGCTGCACATTGGGGTCCAACAGCTGGCAGACTATTTCACCCGAGCTGCCATCAATGACGTCGATGGTTCTATTTTCTCCTTCTTGGTAACTGGGCGATTTTTTATCAGGGTACCGCCCAATAATCACAAGGTTATGAATGGGATGCCAGGAACCCTGAAACGTCAATATAATTATGTCTTCATCATTCATCGTCTTAATCAATTTGTGTTTATTATGCATTTCAGCATACATGACTTTCAACTTTAAACCTAAAGTACAGTATGGCGATTCACACAAGAAACCCGATTTCAGACATTGTATCATACTTTACTGAAGTACACTGAATGTCCGAGCCATTGTCAGTGGTTTATCTTAAAGTTAACAAGGTTCACTTTCCCTTGTTTTTGATATTTTCCATGGAAGATATTATCAAAAACAAAAGATTTTTACACCGGTTTAAGGTGGGGTAAAAAGACTAAGCCCAATTCATGCTTCCTTGAATGTGAACGCGATACAAATTTTGATGTTACAACAATTCGCTACGAATATTCGGAAGAGTGGAAATGCTCTCAACTCCATTCGCAGCAGAAACAGCCCAGTGACATTAAATTTTGTATCACATTCGCAAAGGCAGGAAGTGTTAACCAGGCTTCAATTGCCAGTTCTACTATTTACTTGAAAACAAGTGCATCTAAATAAAATGCACAATGTGAATTTGACCTTGGAGCCCCCCCCCCCCCTTCATGTTAGTAAAGATGAATCAGGTTTCAGATGTAAAATTACCTAGAATTGTATTTTAAAAGATTGTAAAAACCATACACTGTCATCCGTTTGAAAGGAAAGAGGTCATACATGTACATGTATATATGCAGCCTGCTTTCGCATTTCAAATGAGTGACCGATTTGTGGTTTGTGGTATTTGCATTGTGTGCTATTGATTTGAGGATTAAAATCACTTTAAATGCAGCTGAGATCATTTTATACTTCAGACCTCAACATGTGGATTCTGTAGTACTTTTGTGAAAGCTTTATTGATAGAGAGCCTCCTTTCTGTGCCTCTACATTAGCATGTAATGTTATAATCATTACCTTTATAGGTGTCAAGTGTTGGAAAAAGCGATGTGGGTGAGCTATGGACTGTTCCATTCTGTCCCATAGGGGGCCTGCGTAAATCCTCAACTCACTGTGCTGATCAGTTGTCAATAACTTTGTCCCATCTGGACTAAAACATGCTGTAAAAAAAGCAATGCACTCATATCAAAGATATCCCTTTTAAACTTTGTGAAGGATGAGAATGCACAAGGTATGCTTATTGGATACATGTACACAAACAAGCAAGAATATGTTGCAGAGCAGCAATTTTCTGAGTTTAACAAATGTTTGACTATTTTTGTCCATTGAACAAGAAAAATTTACTGGAGCGAAATTTGAACCTGCAACCTCCGGAAACATGTTCATCGCTCTCCAAACTTAGCCACACTAAGCCCTATGCTGGCAGTCATAATTAGTTTGCCAATATCTTTGTTTTCTTGGGCAGCTCTTTAAAACTGTCTTTTTGCTTGGTTTTGGGCACTGGAATGGGCTGACCAAAAAGCGTGCTTTGGACCATTTGATTCCCCCAACCTCAATGACCCCCAGTCACCTCTTCTTGTTTATGAAAGATTCTACATCTTTCAATAACTATGTACATCCTGAACACCACTGCCAGTGATCTATGTTGCCAGACTATTCACTCACCAGAGTTAATCGGTTTCTTATGAGGTAGTTCATAGAGGGCGCTTTTACGATCTGAAATCATTCTCACATCCCAGATCCGGACGGTTTTGTCGCCTGATGCAGAGACCATCAGCCAATCACACTGCTTGTTGAACTCGCAATGGTTGGCTTTCGATTTATGGAGGCGTTTGGTCCAGAGAGCCTGAAAAAATGTATTGAGTCAGAGGTTCAAACTTGAAATGTGGCACTTTAAAATGGCCGTTGGTTGGGGCTCCTTTTTTAGATCAGGTTTTTGGTCATAACATTTTACGATTGTCCGTGCATGCTGTGTGAATGCAACACTGCTTGCGTAATTAAGGACACTCGTGTAGCTGGAGCTACCACGCATGCGCGCAAAAGAAACACATGATGCCGTTATATGATGTTGAAAAGAAACCTTTGAACGTGTTTATGAGAACGTGTGTACGACTCCTTCATCAAGAAAGCAAGTGTCAAGATGAGATCGTTGAGAAATGTTTTGATAAGTTCTCTCTCAAAAATCATTTGATTGTCCCTAAAAACATTAGATGTTTTTTAAAGGCAGTGGACACTATTGGTAATTACTCAAAATAATTATTAGCATAAAACCTCACGTGGTAACGAGTAATGGGGAGAGGTTGATAATATAAAACATTGTAAGAAACGGCTCCCTCTGAAGTGGCGCAAAGTAGTTTTCGAGAAAGAAGTAATTTTCCACAAATTTGATTTCGAGACCACAAGTTTAGAATTTGAGGTCTCGAAATCAAGCATCTGAAAGCACACAACTTCGTGTGACAAGGGTGTTTTTTTCTTTCATAGTTATCTCGCCTCGCAACTCCGACGACCAGTCGAGTTCAAATTTTCACAGGTTTATTATGTTATGCTTATGTTGAGATACACTAAGTAAGAAGACTGGATTTTGACAATTACCAATAGTGTCCACTGTCTTTTATCAAATTTCAGGACTTTGCACCTTGTAAAAGGTGTTTGAGTTTGACCAACGTCCTTGCCATGAAAGACAAGTGGCGCCCGAGACCAAGGACCGTATACATGTAGTTTGACTTTGTCGTGTGGAAAGAGCCAAGACACCAAATGAACAACGTATAAACATTGAGTACCTTTGGCAGATCTATCATCTTGGTTTTGAAAAACTCAAAAAAAATTACTCATCATTGACCCAGAAATTGTGAATATATAAATAAAATTTACATAATTGCGACATCAGTAGTTTTCAAACTGTTGTTCATCATTTCGTTTCCAGTGTGCATTCCCCTGGAAGTGTGATTTGAAAGTATTCAAATATAAGGGATATTGGTTGCGCGCCTGATCCATTGCATTGGCCATTAAAACTGCGCACAGGCTGGAATGTGCGGTGTGGAAAGTTGTAGAAAAACTTGGCGGTCAGTGTTGGGTGACAAAACAAGTGAATACAAATGTCTTTATAAGCACAGGTTTCGGCGTAAAGAACTTTTAGAAAACTCACATGGCATTTCAAATTTTTCGCAGATATAATAACCAATGAAAGACATGCACGCAGAATTATTGGGTGATACTGCATGCTGCCAATGGCAGCGAGGCTGAATATTATTCTCTGTATACATACCTTACCACCTTCCTTCTCCATCATCGTCATATTGCCAACATTGTCACCAGCAAGAAGTAGTTTCCTTGCATAGCTGACACCAGTGCAGCAATACCAGCGACTGTGACCAAAACAATTAATTCCAAAAGAAAATATTCTTGTCAAAATTTAAATCTTTACATCTTGTAACCCATTTACAAATTTTATACAACATTGGAAAGGGTTCCAACATTTAAAGACACAAACGATCTCCTTAATTTGTAGTGTTTTACATTGCATCAATCGTATAACAAGTACATGTACAGATTCTTTTACCACTGCAGTTGAAGAAATGATCAAAAGTTGCTTCAAGTATTTAGAGAAGATTTCTAGAGGGGAAATGTATTCTTCCACAAACCAAAGATACAGTTTGTTTAGAAGTCATCAAGTTTTACAAAAGGTGTTACGCAATTCCTACCTGTAATTTCCAGTACTGAGAAAGACTTGATGTGAGTTTTGACGATTTCCTTCAAGGCACTGACGACAAAATGTTCCATCAATGGAAGCAGTGTAGACTCCACTTGGATCATCAAGGTCAAATGTCATTGAGGTCACTGAACCACCTTTGCCCATCTAACAATAGAGTAAATTTAATGACAAAAATCAGGTAAACTCATAAATAAGGAATGTTTGAAACTACTAATTCAACAAAAGAAAAAAGTATCATCTTTCTTTTCAGGAAAATTCTACTATGAACAGAATAAGGAGTTTCAAACAAAGCGTTATAGTTAAGTGGAGTATTTTGAGTATTACCTATTACATCACAATGAATACATACCCCCTTAATTAAATGGACCTGTGCAGTTTTCTCATAACTCCATAGAGCAATGTCACCGCTTTTGGAGGCTACAGCAAGTGTTTTAGGGAGGGTGGGGTGCCAATCCATAGCTGTTACCCGTCGATCAAATGGACTTGCCGTAGACTGAATCCTGAAGTTCTTTAAAGTCTGTTCAACGTACGGCTGTACCACTGCCTAAATAGCATGAACAGGGTGGAAGGATTAACCATTAGTAAACGGTAAGTTATTGATTACACAGTTTTGAGCATGTCAGGGCTGACCGTTAATAAAGAGCATCCAAATCATGTTCTGATGGCCAGGTCATCGGAGTGTGGGTTCAACTCTTAGTCATTACACTTTCTAAACCCTTGGGCAAGACATTTAAAGGAACACGTTGCCTTGGATCGGTCGAGTTTGTTTTAAAATGCTAATGGGTAGAAAGATGTTGTAAAAGTAGAATACAATGGTTCACTCAAACATGCCTCGAAATTGCACGGTTTTCCTTTTACCTCGTTGAATAACACGGTAAGCCATTTACGGGAGTCAAAGTTTTGACTCCCATAAATGGTCGACCGTGTCAGTTCGCACAGTAAAAGGAAAACCACGAAATTTTGAGGCAAATTTGTGTGGATCATTGTATTCTACTTTTAAAACATGTTTCCAACCATATGCATTTTATAAAAAAAACGGTTACAAATGCTTTTTATAGACCAACTCGTCGAATCCAAGGCAACGTGTTCCTTTAACTATGTAGTATTGTTTCTAACTACCCAGGAATACATGTAGGTACAAAGCAAGGGTATAGTTTGATGATGTGACTGATTACCAACATGTGGTTCTTCTTCGGTTGGCTCAGTGGTTTCTGTTCCTGCCTCTCACCTCCTGTGGACCCCGGTTCGATATCCAGACCTGGATTGGGCATTTCAGCCCCTACCTGACTCAGCATTGATTTTCTCTATAGGGGTTTTCCCTCCCTTGTCTAAAAAATTGTCTTAAATATCTTCATTGTTTTAAGACAATTATTTCGTCGGCAAAGCATCCTAATGGAAACAACACAAACTTAAATTCTCTACAAAAAGTTGGTGTGATGTTTCCAATTGGATGCTTTGCCAACTAAATAATTTGAATTCAAAATCTACCTGTTTGAGTTTGTTGATGTGTGAAGATCTACATGATCTATTATAGAGTCTGTGTAGCATGCTGTTACTGTTAAGTCCGATTGGATTGGTGGCAATCGGCTTCGGAGCGTTCTGGGCCAGTGTCTTCTTCCATATGTTAGCATTTTCATCGGCTGATGAGTTGCAGGAGATAACTGTTGGCTGAAATTAGCAAAAGCAGTGATAAAATCAGGTGGTTTTCCAGTGCTGTAACATACCTCCATTATTAACCAATATATATATTTGGTTTGCGGAAACACCGTTTGTTATCTACTTGCCAGGTAGATTTGAGAACTTGTTTGCTTTATATCCTACTACTCCAGAGTAGACTTTCGGAATGGAGGAACTTTTCTCAGTTCCGAATAGAAATGTCTTGCTTAAAGCAAGCCTGAATACACAGTCTTTACCTAAACCAAAATACCTCACCATGAAATGCCTCAAATACCACATAATATTAAAGCCATTGGACATATTGGACACTTTCGGTTCACAGATTAACAAATAATTTACAGGGTT
Source organism: Asterias rubens (assembly GCF_902459465.1). Classification (NCBI taxonomy): domain Eukaryota; kingdom Metazoa; phylum Echinodermata; class Asteroidea; order Forcipulatida; family Asteriidae; genus Asterias; species Asterias rubens. The sequence continues at coordinate 1,907,417 of NC_047079.1, read as the reverse complement.
TACAGAAGGTAATGGTGAAAGACTTCTCCTGAAATATTATTCCATGAAATGCTTTACTTTTTGAGAAAACATTAAAACAATATCAATTCTCGATAGCGAGACTTGCGGATTTATTTTAAACACGTCATGGCACGGTGGAACGTGCTGAAACAAGAGTGGGTTTTCCTGTTATTTTCTCCCGACTCCGATAACCGATTGAGCCTAAATTTCACAGGTTTGTTATTTTATATATAAGTTGTGATACACGACTTGTGGGACTTGGACAATACTGTTTACCGAAAGTGTCCAATGGCTTTAACCAGTAATAAATGCATTGTCAAGTCCTTTTTTTATGGGCTTTCTCTTGATCTCAGCTACCATTTTTCCTAATGTGTATAATAAAATGGAATAGAATCTCATGCAGTTACCATGGAATAGCCTAGCCTGCATGTATAGTGGAGACCGATTGAGATCAGTTTTAACAGGTTTGTTATTTTATGCGCATGTTGAGATACACCAACTGTGAAGACTAGTCTTTGACAATTACCAATAGTGTACAGTGTCTTAAAGTAAAATCACTTGGCTGCTTTGTAATCGTAACAAACTCAGTCAAAGAATGATATCTGAGTTGACTGCCAATTTCAAAAGATTACTGTAACGGTGTTGCATTTGGTTAGAAGACTCTGGTGTTATTATTTCATACCTGATTTACTGTCACCTCCTTAATAGTTTCTGTAGGAGTATGACTATGGCTCTCGACAGCTGAAGCCACTTTACGTGGCCTCAAAACTCGCTTTCCAGAATCTACTCCATTCGCTTCGTTGTGATCCTTCATAACGACTATGACTTCTGTAGCTTGCAAAACAAACAAATCAAATAAACATTTACATAAAACTTCACATGGTCTAATGATCAATGATAGTTGAAAACATCCCGTGAAATGTTTCTGTCTGAAATGTCATATTTGATGAGAAATAAATAATCTAACTTCGCGTTTGGAGTTTATCGCTCAGGATGGGCATTTTATTCATTTTTATTTTGCCATCGATGCATGCAAAATTTGTAATCGGTTTGTCACTATTCTCTCGTGACCCAGATGGCCGAACCATCTCATGAACTTCTACAGGTTTTTCGGTTTATGTATAATGTGATGAATTACCTTAAGTGCTTATTCTGCCAGCAACTTTATTGTTAGCAAAAACACATTCTGTAATGTTCCTTCAAACAGTAGGCCTAAGAATAAGATGAATCAGCAACTTGTTTTTATACTAGCTAACACGAACCATGATGCACAAACAAATAGAAACACAAAAAAAATCAGTGATTTATTATATAATTTTATTTTATATTTTTATATGTCATAAAATAACAAACCAATTCAATATTTAAAAAAGATATGGATATATACGCCGGGCTCAAAAGTCATGTAATTTACTTCATTCACCATCAGCAGGAATACAAAACCATGACAATCTACTCCATCTACTCTTTGCTCTGTACGTTCTTGAAATTAGTGTAGTCATCTGTCACATTCAGTTTCACGTGTCTGATTTTTTTCTTACATAACAACAATCTGAAGAACACCGTGGTGCCTGGACTTATGGTTCCCATTTTGCTTTATCGAGAGCGAGATTGGTTTTTGGCATCAGACTATACAGACAATGTTTTGCAAACTTTTCCCGCGGGTTAGCATTTAAATGACCTTTGCCCTCAAATAGTTGCACGGCTATCGACGACTGTTTACTTTGCAAGTATTTAAACTATTTAAACAACTCGTTGTTAATTGAAGAAGTAAAAAAAAAAGTCACAAGACGGGCAACAATTATAGGAATAAACACATTTTGACATTTTCACCGATATAATTTGGCTTCAAAAAATTGGCAGGAACTTCCGGGAAGTAAAATACGTATCAGAACAAAATGCGATACAAGAGTCGTCGGGCGAAAGTCAACTGAGTCTAGTCTGGTGCAAGAAATATAAGTGAAGACAAATGTGTTGATACTTCTGGGTGATATACTTCCCTAGGGCTGGTATTTGTACGTGCAGGACGTGACAAAATAACTCTTTCTTAAAATCATCTTTTCTGCAGTTGAAAAGGCTTATTTAAGTGTTCCAGCTCAACCATGGCAAGTGGCAGAGACTTCTTCGTCGGTGGCAACTGGAAGATGAACGGTAGCAAAGCAAGCATTGATGAAATATTGCATTTTCTGAAGGAGGCTGAAGTACCCGAAAACACAGGTAAATTAATAATCGACACAACCGCCATGTCAACAGAGGGCAGTGAACCTTGTGCTGTGTGTAGCATGTGCAGTATTGTGAATTTGAGATGTTAAATTAAAAAATAAACAACAAGCTTAATCTTGATCTTCACATCATTCTTGATTAGATCTTTGTAATTTATCCCATTAAAGCCGACCTTTAATTTGATACACAGGCTAGTTCTCTTTCAATATTCATCATACGTGTAATCAGTATTTTGGGGGTCTGAAATTAGCATTTTCTTCCCTTTCTTTTATTAATAAATAATAAGATATTGGTAAAGTATGTTGTTTTCCATTAATTAAATAAAAGTAAAACAAAAGCTGTGATCGGGGTGTACCTTTATGAACAATTTTGGAGCTGGCAAGCGCTAATAAACATCATCGGTGTGTCAGGATATTCATTGATGCGCGTGATTATGATGCGATTTCTGTAGAGGCCGCATTATATATTCAGCGAGCTGTTTTACTTCTCGCTCCTGATTCATGCGTCATTGTGTTGGTTCTATAACTGTATAATTTATGTGAATTGATTTCAGACGTTGTAGTCTCCCCACCAGCTGTATATCTCAGCTATGTTCAAGAACGTCTGCCGGCAAAGATCTCCACCGCTGCCCAGAATTGCTACAAAGTCGACAAGGGTGCTTTCACAGGGGAAATCAGTCCAGCAATGCTGCTAGACCTTGGCCTCAGCTGGGTCATTCTAGGTCACTCTGAGAGGCGTCATAAATTTGGGGAAACTGATGAGGTAATGTACATGTGTAGTATCAAATCATGGAGTCAGAACAAAAGTATTGTATCCCAACTTTTTTTGTAATGTTATATCGCGTACAAAAGATACAAAAGCAGTTACGTCCCATCCAATTCATATCAAGATACATCGTGTGGAGGACTGACTCTTCATGAAGGAAATAGAGGCAGTTTGCCTTCATGCAGGTCTGGAATGACACAGAGGCCACGGCTTCTGTTGCTTCTGGTCGTTAGCCTTGGTGCACCTTCATAAGTTAATCACACATCATACTATTAAGGCACTGGACACTAGGCCTAACGGCTTCTGTTGCTTCTGGTCTTTAGCCTTGGTGCACCTTCATAAGTTAATCACACATCAAACAATTATTAAGGCACTGGACACTAGGGTGATTGGAATTTTACTCAAAATAATGGTTAAGCATAAAAACTTACTTGGCAACAAGCAATGGAGAGCTGTTGATAGTACAAAGCATTGTGAGAAACGGTTCCCTCTGACTGACTGAAGTTACATAGTTTTGAGAAAGAGGTAATTTCTCACTCAAATGTTTAAAGAATTCAGGACTGGAGCCTTTGTGAAGCTTCTGAAAGCACACAAATTTGTGCAACAAGGGTTGTTTTCTTTCACTATTCTCTGTTTGGATGCACCAAGTGAGAATACTGGTCTTTCTTTAACAATACAAATGGTGTCCAGTTCCTTTAAACATGTACTTTTCATATAAATGAAAAAGCCAGAAAAAATGTAAAGTTTAAATTTTGAGTATCTTTTTTCTACCCTCAGCTTATTGGAGAAAAGGTCAAGCACGCTCTAAGCAAAGGGTTAAAGGTCATCGCTTGCATTGGTGAAACCCTTGAACAAAGACAGCAGGGTCAGACGACAGATGTTGTGTTCCATCAGACAAAGGCTATTGCTGGTAAGCAACAAGAAGTTTAAGGTTCTATATGGATCTGGTGGTTAGTGTGGGTTTGAATCCCCATCATGACACTTGGTGTCCTTGAGCAAGATGATTTACTATAATTGCTTCTCTTCACCCAGGGGTATAAATGGTAACTTGCGAAAGTACAGGTTGATTTTGCGTATGAAAAAGCCACTGGAGCGCCATGGTAGCCCAGGGCGTACTCCCCAGGGAGCTGAGAAAGATTTAAGGCACGTTATTGGCCCAATGACCAGGGTACTAATGTAAATTGCATTGAGACGTTATCGACAGGGTTGTAGATAGTAGTGCTGGGCGAATAGTGAAATTTTGATATTCGGATACCGCTGGCCAACTCTCCGAAATTAACCGGATATTCGAATAGTTTTTTCGCCGCTAGAGGGCGCTGTTCGTTTGTGAATGAGATCGTATGGGCGGATTGATTTTAGTTTTAGACAGTGTCACTCGGTTCATTCATAAAAATAACCGGATTTAATTTAAAGATGGCGATTTGCTTTTTCTTTTTATCGTGATTGTCTCTACGTGAAGGAAAACTTTCGTAATCTTTGAACAAATTACGTCAGAAATGTCATTGTTTTAACTCTTCACGGAGGTGAGCACAGTTAAATACTTAATTTATGCTGTTTTATGCTGTCTTAATAGAAGTTTCATAAGGATTCAGACGAAACATTTCTATCAGTTGTCGCCTGACGTCCGCGGATATTCGGATATTAAAAGAATATCAGGTTACTTGGTTGTACTAACAGAACTATCCGGTTTATAGGTATTCGCGCCCTATGCGGATATTTGGTTAAGAAAAAAAAGGCATTCGCGGGTACGGATAGGAAAACCTATTCGCCATTAACCGGATATTCAAATAATTCGCCCAGGCCTAGTAGATAGACCAATTTTAGTGGTGGGCAGTGAATCAAATTTTGTTGGAAGTGTACTGAGGGCAAGGGGATCAACAAAATTATTCATGTTTAATCATGGGGCCATTATTGCTGAAGTGGGGGCAGGTTTCCAAACTGTTCGTGTTATGGGGCCGAGCAATAAGTTGAGAGGCCTTTGGATTGTTATTTCTCACTCCTTATCACTAGCTGTGTCTCAGACCAATGCAAAGTGGACAGTATTTGAAATCTGTGCTGGGCAGCATAATGTTTTTTTTCTCAGAGTGCTGGGCAAAAATTGTGAGTCACCGTGGCTACAACACTGGTTATCGTGAAATGTACAGAAGTACAGCTGCTTGAATGATGCATTTCGAGAAACATTTATCTGTACTGCGTTTATGGAAAAAGATATCACTTTTTATCCCCAAAAATTTGAATGCTGTATGTTTGAATAAAATAGCCCACAAAAAACTGAAAGTGCTCAGCATGTTTGGTGGATACTGTTTCTTTAGATCATGTTGGATCCCATATCTTTGCAGCTGATCCCATCTATTTTGTTGCTCTTGATCCTTAGATAATGTGACTGATTGGGATCAGGTCGTGATTGCTTATGAGCCAGTGTGGGCCATCGGAACTGGGGTAACGGCTACACCAGAGCAGGTAATGCTAACACTGCAGGAATATGTCCCTTGATTGAGCTTCTTGAACCTTAGATAATGTGACTGATTGGGATCTACAGATAAAGCTATATTGGTAAAGGAGTGCTAATTTCAGTGTACTAAACTACCCCTACGCGACTGGATGGAAAATAAGGAACATTCGGTTGCATAGTTTCTTAGGGAGTGACTTTTTGCTTAGATTCACATGATAGCTGTGCTAAATTATTGACAAATTTTGTTTTTAGCTCTAGCATAAAGATATTGCCATGACGACAAAAACAAAAAAACAAGTGAGGGGACTGAATAAAGCCATGACAAAACCTTTCCCCCCCCTTAGTGCGCTTCTGTGAAAAGAGATGTGAAAAAGTGATGGAGGAAATTTTTTAAATGTTTGGTTTAAATCTTTAAAATGATTTAACGGTGTGTTTAACTTTCCATCCATAGTATTAAAAAAAGTGTCATACACGGGCAAGTTTTATCCAACCAATGAAGTTGATTATTTCCAGTTGTAGGTGAGAGGTTTTGGATCTGGCTCAATTTTTTTTTTTTTTTAAATCAAACATTGCACCCAAGGGGCTGAGTTTAGTCGAGGTACTGGTAAAATACGCCACGGATTAAAAATTTCAAGAAAGAAAACAAGAAAATGGACAAGCAGGACAAGGCTAAAACATAACATTAGGGATTAAGAAATAAAAATAAAAATATAAGTAAGCATTTAAGAAATTATAATTCTTCCTATGCTATAAATGGTATCATAGAAATGTTTTCCCCTCAAAGGGTTAAACTTCATTTATTTAACTGTCAATTATTTTCCTAATTCTGTGTTTGGTTGAGTAATCTTAATGTCGTGAAGTGAAGTAGCATACATTTAAAATAACAAATGCTTTATCTTTTTGTTCATAAGGCACAAGAAGTCCATGCTCAACTGCGGACGTGGCTTGCGGACAACACTTCAGCCGCTGTGGCAAAGAAAACTAGGATCATTTATGGAGGTGAACATTTTGATTATCATGGGTGTTTTTTTAATCAAGTCATACGTAATCCCTTTTCACACAAGGGAAATAAGCAGGGGTTCCATGGTCCTGAGAACACGATGTTGTTAAATGTGTGAAATTTAGTTATGGGGGGGGGGGGGCGTGATTCACACAAGCGTGGGAAAATTAATGGTAACCAACACATGCAGTGGCGATTTTATGCTAGTTGTGCGGTCAAACTAGGACTATTTAAACAAAAAAATTACATGAAGTTAAAAAAAACATAGCGAGGAAGTTAGTGGTAGCACTTAAAGACTAACTACTTACTTTGAAAACTGCATGAGGTTTCATAGTACATGTAGTTGGTACCACAAAAGCTCATGCTGGTTTTTTAATGTAATTAGTTAGTCTTTAAGTGCAACCACTTCCTTCCTCGCTCTGTTTTTCAATTTCATGGAAAACAATTTTTTTAAATAGTCCTATTTTGAAAGCAGAAATTTAAGTAAGCAAAAGTGCTATTTTCTTGACTCAAAGCTTTCATATGGAAACTAATGACATTTTGTTTTGCTATTTACCTGCATTTCAGGATCAGTCGGTGCTACCAACTGCCAAGAGCTGGCCACTAAGCCAGATGTTGACGGGTTTCTGGTCGGAGGTGCATCTCTGAAGCCAGACTTTGTCAAGATCATCAACGCCAGGGTTTGAGAAACTCAACAAAAGATATGCCAAAAAGATGACACGGATGAGGATTTTTTACGCAGTTAGTGAACAAGTATCAAGTAGAGAGGCCGTGTGAGTCTTTGTACTGTTAGACTAAAGTGCGGTGAATGAAGTTAAAATCATAGCCAGTTTTAGGTTGTGTTTTGAAGTTGGGGATTGTAAACGTGATAATTTGTTTCAATGGGGTGACTTAAATTTTAAGTAGAAAGTGTCGCTTGAAAGAATGCATGAGTGAGTGAATTGGTACCCTGCTGTTAAAGAGTCAACTAGACAAACCTTGGAACAGGTTTAGTGAGGAGTCTGCTGATTACCAGCTCTCTCATGTATGTGTTTTAAATTGGTCATTTTTCGAGGTTGTATCTCCTAAATTAACCTTTTGATATAAACTCAAGTAACTAAACTTGTTAGTACATGCAGAGGAATTCGTGTTCCACTACAATTCTCCAGTAACCATGGTTTACCTTTGACTGACAAAGATTTAAAAGGTTAATGTTTGTTCCCGAATGATAACATCGGATGGCATTCCTGCATGTTATCGCAGCATCAAACTCAGAAACCATGGTTGAACTGTGATTGTATTTTCAAATTTGGTGTTTTCTTAAATTAAATTTGTTTTAGAAGCAGGAATTTATGCAAGCAAAATACTGATTGTGTACATTCGTTTGTAATAATAGTTTTAAAAGACATTAACTTTTTCAGATTGGATTACGAAATACTATGAATCGACACAAGTATGCGTCTAATGTAATTAGGCTGATATATAAAAAAATAATGATAGTATTATTATTATTTTTTATATATCAGCATATAATGCTGTGCATGATAATGTGTCGAACCTCAACAAACACAAATCACTGAACATCCACCCTTTTGCCAGATTCAAATACATTATTAAGTGTTCAGATTGGAAACATCAACTGATGCCTACATGTACCTGGGAAGTGTGTATGACACATGTCTTGCTCTTTAGTGTGTATGACACGTGTCTTGCTCTGCATCTGTAGTGTGTATGACACGTGTCTTCCTCTGTTGTGGATATGACACGTGTCTTGCTCCGTAAGTATCATTACACTCGTCTTGCTCAGTAGTGTGTGCACGTGTCTTCCTCAGGGGTGTGTATGACCTGGTCTTGCTCTGTAGTGGGTATGACGAGTGTCTTGCTCTGTAGTGAGGAGGGTCAAGTCATGTGAGAGAACACTCAGTTCAGACTGTATGTGCGTAAAATGGTTCACATTTTTGCTAGTAAGTTTGCAATCGGGGTTATTTTAATAGCAGCTGGAACAACATAGAATTTGAGTATGTTATAACAGAATTTTATATATATGTTTTGAACTCACAAAGCATAAAAATAATATAATTTGAAATAATACGAGTTGTGATACAATCTAAGTTGATTGAATCATGAGACATTTAAAATGTCATGACTAAGTCAAGTAAAACACAACAAAATATATTTAAAAATTAAAGCTCTAATTGGACAAGCCATTGTAACAGTGACTTCCAAAGAGTGATGAACAAACAATGGAAATGCAAATCATACAGTTACAAGATTTGGAATACTACTTCATCGTGCAGAATTATCCATCCCTTTGAAACAACTTACATTTATACTAAAATAATTCAAGATAATGTGCTAAATTGTTTTAAACGTCCTTGAAAATGACAGAATAAGCAATAAAATATGTGTGTATAAAATGAACGTATATCAGCTTGAGTGATTGGTTTATTTTCTTTTTAATTAGGATCATACTTTTAGTAATAATAGGTTCAAAAAAGAATTATGTAATTTGGTAGCTCACTTGTTATAAAGATATTTGAATCTGAGAAATGATTCATGCATGAATCGTTTCTTGGGGATCGGTCGGTGTCCATTCACCCCTGCTGCAGCCAGAGATGAGGTCGGTACATATCACTTTGCCAATTGTGGATGCATTCTACATGAACATAATGTGACAGTTTTTGCTGTTTTCTCTGCAGGTATTTCAGCTGCAACTTTCACATGTGACTTATTGTATATTTCTTGATGATGGGAGACTGAAGCAGCAAACCTTTTTCTGAGCATGCGCACTTCAAGCGAGAATTGTGAAAAAGTACCGTCCAAAAATCTCCCACTGTGCCATGTATGTTGACAATACGAAACATTGACCCCCTCCCTTTAATGTAAATCTGTGGACAGTGTTGTGTGTTCAAAAAAGTACCCATATCCTTCTAAAGGGAACCAGAGACAATGCATCAGATGAGAATGGTTGATTCCAACTAAAATTGCTTTAAACCCAAGTGAAGTGCATGTATAATTTCGCTAAATGTTCAAATCATAATAGCAATTGTAACTTTTGTAGCAACTTTTGTTTCTTCTGCTACATATTCCCCTCGTGTGATACTCTTCAATGTGAGGAGTGACTAATAACACAACAAAATATGTGAAGTTTTCATCCGTAATACTAAAAAATTAACACATCATTCTCAAAATAATTCTCATAAGCATAAAACCTTTCTTGGTAACAAGTAATGGGGAGATGTTGAGAGTATAAAACATTGTGAGAAACCGCTCCCTCTGAAGTAACATAGTTTTCAAGAAAGAAGAAATTTTCAACGAATTTGATTTTGAGACCTCAGAATTAGATATTGAGGTCTCGAAATCAAGATCTGAAAGCACACAACTTCATGTGACAAGGGTGTTTATTTTTCATTATTATCTCGCAACTTTGACGACCAATTGAGCTCAAATTTGAAAGGTTTGATATTTTATGCATATGTTGAGATACACCAAGAGAGAAGACTGGTCTTTGACAATTACCAATATTGTCCAGTGTCTTGAATCTGCTAGTGAAGCTGTAGATTCTTTTACCAAAGGACTCAAAAAGCAAAAACAAATAAGTTATACATTTCAGATGCAAGTATTCCGTCTATCAACCTGTTTATTTAATCATTAATTATTCCTCACACTGGAACATATGACAAGAAAAACTAAACAATTGGCAGTTCTTAAAATTTCAAAAAAATACATTTACAACTCAAATTTTGTCCAGTATGGTAAAATTTAACCACAAGGGAAAAATTACTGAGTGAATTTTAAAAAAGTGGGACGTGAACCTTAAATACAGTCACTCGACTAACTGAGCTATGTCACCCTATATTAGCGATTTTCACACTACTCCGTTCCCGGCCCCAGGGCCAAACCCCAGGGGATAACAGCCGGACCTTTCACACTTGGATTGCTTACCCCTAATCCACCAAGCATACCCAAGAAAACATCCAGCCCTGAGGAGTGGGAAAGTGCGCCGGGGTAACCGTGGGCTAAAACAACTCCCGGAGTCTACACAGGGCTCTCTTTCACGGGGACAAAAGCGTAGCAGTGTGAAAAAGACTATAGTCACATCTGTCAGTTGGTAGAACATTGCCACGCTAATCTGGACACTACTTTGAAAAAAAACAAAGAATGTACTTGTGAGCAAAACACAGAAATTATTCTCCTTAATCAACTTGTACAGAGTGGAAGGGAAAAAACAGTATTGACTCGGTCTTGAACGTTTGTTTATAAAACCGACAGGGTCATGGCTGAGCGATAAAGGAACTACCCTCCAAAGTTTTAAACTAAGATTCAAGACCAAGTCACCACTCTCTTGTTCTCATTCATCAATGCCCTTTTTGTTAAAGACGTTGGACACTATTGGTAATTGTCAAAGACCAGTCTTTCCACTTGGTGCATCTCAACATATGCATAAGATAACAAACCTGTGAAAATTTGAGCTCAATCGGTCGTCGAAGTTGCGAGATAATAATGAAAGAAAAAACACCCTTGTCACACGAAGTTGTGTGCTTTCTGATGCTTGATTTCGAGACCTCAAATTCTAAACTTGTGGTCTCAAAATCAAATTCGTTGAAAATTAGTTCTTTCTCGAAAACTACATCACTTCAGAGGGAGCTGTTTCTCACAATGTTTTAACCTACCAACCTCTCCACATTACTTGTAGTCAAGAAAGGTTTTATGATCATAATTATTTTGAGTAATTACTACTAGTGTCCACTGCCTTTAAAAAGCGTAAAAATATAAAAGAAATCAATCAAAAATTTCACGATCTCTGATGCTCCATTTCGTGAATCACGCTCAACCGCTGTGCGTACATGCGCGCAAACTAACAGTTGTACTTTGATTAGCAGTGTATTTATTGCATTTCGCATAAATTACATAATCTAAGCTTAGCTTAACACTTCTAGCCGTGTTTATATCACACGTGAAACACCCCCACATGACATGCTCTCGCCAATAGCGAAACTGTCTGTGATATTTATGAATGTACTAACTACTAAGCTAATCCTGCTATTTTTAACAATTTTTTAACTAAACATGACATATGCATTGGGAAATTGATCCAGCAATATACTTCATATGCAATTCATGTAAAAAGTTTATTTCAAAACTTCAATTCAATTAAAAATAGGTTTTCCCAGCCAATTTCAACCAAAAGTCATTCAATTTGATACCTGGCTCATTCAATTTCTTTTAGAAATCAATGAACTGTTTCATATAAACGTTCAACAGTCAAAAGAAGTGATTCAATTTAAAAAGTTTAGCACAAATAACATCATTCTAATTAAACTATAAGTATAAATATAAATAGTAGACTTGCGGGTACAAGGATATGTAAAAGCTCTTTTGAATGAGTGTTGGCTCTGAAAAGACGACAATCCGAGCAGTATACTATGCTCGTCTTCAAAGGAGACGCTTCAAACACCATTTATCATTCTACTTCATTAGGTCACAGACATTGTTGGATTTTGTAAGCCAGCACCAAGAGGCTGGCCAACCAATCTTCTTTTCATCAATTGTGAATAGGGAGCAGAAATTCAACTGGTGAATGGTGAAAATGTATGGTCTTGAATATGTTGAATGCCTTTAAACATGAACAATGAATTATAGATACTTTGGTAAGAACAAATCAGAATGGGAGAACACAATCATGTGTGCACAAAAATAAAATCAACATAAACGTAGCTCAAGAACAAATCCTAGTTTGGTCAAACTATGAACAATTTTGGCATCTGGTGAAACTTAATTCTCATTTAAATTAAATACGTTTTATTGACAGATTTTCAGGACAACATTTGCTTTGTGAATTGATCAATTATTCAAATGTTTACAGTAAGATTTCCCAACCGATATGAATAAAATGGCTTAAATTGCTTTAACAATTCTGTTCACAATTTTCTTTCAAACTTGCCCACTAGAAAAAAGAAAAAAAAAAACTAAAGATTCACTAACTCATCCTACTGTTTTTACATGAAAGTATTCAATAATTGACTACTTATATTTGATAACTTTTTGAAAAAATATATTGTGATTTATTAATTGATAAAAAATAAATTGTCTCTTCCTTTTTAAGAATTTTCAAATCAATTTGTTTTCTTTGTTAAAAAGTTATAAACAAAATGGCGTCTTTCCCAAGATCTTGATTTTTGAACCTGTGTCATGTTGAATAAAAGTACCATTTATTTCAGTAAGTTGACATTAACCATGCCACGGCCATCTTTTCTCTTCCTTATCCTGTTTGTAAGTGTGATGTAATTCCACTGTACACTAAGCCAAGCTCAATTCACACAAACTGGCTCCACTTTATCAAAAGCCTAGTTTTTTCTTTGATCATTTATGCTAGAAAAGTATATTATTTGTCTTTTACCTACAATATCCTAAGACTATTCAGTTTCTATCTTAAGAAATGCTTTTGATCAATGCATGAAATGGATGATTTCCTGTGAAAATTATATGCCAGTTTTTGGAGCCAGAAGAAGTAAAACCTTTGAGCATAATGGGATTTAAACCCAAAACGGCCAAACGTAGACTCAAAGAGAAATACTCTGGTTGATTTGTTCATGGTAATCATTACCGATAATCACTATAGCACACACGAGGAACACAACAATGGTGGTAGCATGGTAACGGTCCATGCATGTATGTACACGTTAACAAGCTTTTATTGCTTGAAAGATTTTAAGTTCCCTAATTAATGAAAATTTTTACGGCAGTTTGGACACCTGATTCAGGGCACTCGATTAAGACTAATTAATCTGCTAAACGTTTTCATTGATTGATATACCTCTTGCAAATGATGTCATAACCTAAGCTGTCGGCATGGAGCCTAAAAAACTACAGTGTATAACACAGAGTGTAGAGTGTCGCGGCCGAGTGGTTAAGAGCATCGAATTCAAGTTCTGGTGCTAAGTCACCGGAGTGTGGGTTCGAATCCCGGTCATGACACTTGTGTCCTTGAGCAAGATACTCTACTATAATTGCTTCTCTTCACCCAGGGGTATAAATGGGTACCTGCGAGGGTACAGGTTGATATTGTGAATGAAAAGCCTTCGGAGCGCCACGGCAGCTTGGGGCTGTATACTCCCTAATGGGAGCTGAGAAAGATTAAAGGGATGTTTATTGGCCCAATGACCAGGGGACTAATGTAAAGCGCATTGATACGGTTTATTGTGAAATTCGCTATATAAGAACTTGTAAGAAGAAAAACAGGGAAAAATTGGCTTCCAAAATAGCGCAAACAAGGTTGTTAGAATGGTGACATCGTGTGAATTGAGTCAAAAGGGCATTATACCAGTGCATCAAGAGGAATAGTAAAGTAAATTTGAATGCTAATGGGAGACTTTGAGACGCTTGCGACAGCAGACATATCGATCCTTTTTTGCAGCTCTAAGCAGGGCCACATATGCTCACTATTGCGCGCATAGGTGTGAGCACGCTCAGTATTGCGCGCATAGGTGTGAGCACGCTCAGTATTGCGCGCATAGGTGTGAGCACGCTCAGTATTGCGCGCATAGGTGTGAGCACGCTCACTACTGGTGAGAACTGTTAAAAAGGACTATCCAAAAGTCTCCCATTGGACATGTTGCAAGACTGCCACAGCCAATGTATCAATGTGTTTTGTGTGGGTTTTTAAGAATATGGTGACGCATGGGTTCAAATCCCACCCAAAGTAAAACAAAAATCAGTCCAACAGTCCTTTGCAAATATTTCAAGAAACCCATCAAACTTCTACCACGCGCCTAATTAATCGGTAGGTATTTTCCACTCGTCTCGTGATCCTTCAAACCATTTGTACTGTAATTAATATCATTTTCAGATGGGCTGAGTAGGGGTTCCCGCAGGCTATCTTCCTCTGTGGCTAAAGGAGGTAAGATATTGAACTTCCGTAACAGCGGGGCGAATACAGCATCGTTGTAGATGAAGGTGCCCAGAATCAAGCTGAAGAAGCCGAGCAACTGCAGCCACTCGAAGTTCTCCCACCTTACGATGAGCGACACGGCCCAGATAACCATGGTGCGCAGACTGTCCAGCACCATCCTCGTGGTGGCGTTCATCTCTTTTGTCACGCTGACCCCGGAGAAGTTGAAGAAGGCGATGGAAACGATTGTGCCAACTGTGCCGACCAGAATGAAAGTGTTGTTCTTGATCTGATAGAAGGCATCGATGGCGTTGTCCAAGACATGATCAGGAAGTTCACTCAGCTGGCCAGCATTGATGAAGTAGAAAGGCACAAGAAGAGTAGACAGGATGAAGAACCCAAAGAAACCTGGATTTTATTCAAATAACACAAATTCTTAAAAGGATGTACAGCAGTTGTTAGTCATGTTCAGATTTGCAATATTTTCATTGATTCAAAAGTGGCTTGATTCTTGCGGAGACAGTTTTAACATTTTGTACACGTACAAGAACTTCTTCAGCTTATTCTAATTTTTTTTACATTTATTTTATCATTTTGTGTGGCATTTAGGCTGGCAGGACCAAAGATTTATCATTATTATAATATAATCACTTGTAAGTTGTAGTATGTAATTTTATAACTTTGTAAATTTCGGTCCCAGCTTCGGCTTACCACACTTTGCATAAACAGAATCTACACGTTGTGCAGCAAAAAATTCCTGAACAGGAACCAGCTACCCTACCCATGCTAAACACCGACTATTGTCATTTACAAGCGCCTTTTTTATGTTATTTCCCAAAATCTAGCGCTCTACATGTATGTGCGTAAAGCTTTATTAGACTTTGCAAGCAGTTGTTATTGAAGCATCTACTAGCATACATGTATGATACACGGTTCTTATTGTTAATTATTGTATGGTCAACTTGTTACAACTTGGAACACGACTTTAGTGGCAGTTATCAAAATATGTTCGTAATTTTGTTTGAGTAAGTACGTACATGTATCATTGCCGTACTGTACACTCAGAAATAGTGAAAATGGTGACTGAAGCTCAAATGTTTTTATGGTTAGTGTTTACGGTCATTGTCCCCACCCCCCCCCCCCCAAGTATAAAAATAATAATAACAAATTCTTATAATAGTGCTTTTCACAACAATAGTCTCAATGCGCTTTACATTAGTGCCCTGGTCATTGGACCAATAACATTCCTTTAATCTTTTTCAGCTCCCTTGGGTGTATACAACCTGGGAAATCAGAGCGCTCTTAAAGACACTGGACACTATTGGCAATTTTCAAAGACCAGTCTTCTCACTCGGTGTATCTCAACATATGCATAAAATGACAAACCTGTGAAAATTTGAGCTTGATTGGTCGTCGGAGTTGCTAGATAACTATGAAAGAAAAAACACCCTTGTCACACGAAGTTGTGTGCTTTCAGATGCTTGATTTCGAGACCTCAAATTCTAAACTTGAGGTCTCGAAATCAAATTCGTGGAAAATTACTTCTTTCTCGAAAACTATGTCACTTCAGAGGGAGCCGTTTCTCACAGTGTTTTATACCATCAACAGCTCCCCATTACTCATTACCAAGTGAGGTTTTATGGTGATAATTATTTTGAGTAATTACCAATAGCGTCCACTGCCTTTAAGGCTTTTTTCATACACAATATCAACCTCTGCACCCGCATGTACCCATTTATATCCCTGGGTGAAGAGAAGCAAATACATTATAATTATAGTAAAGTATTTTGCTCAAGGACACAAGTGTCATGACCAGGGGCTGATTTCACAAAAATCTAAGATTGATCTTAACTGCAAATCAATTGTAGTTGCTAAGTAAAGTGGCCCCAGGACCCAAACACACTCAGATGACTTTAATAAACATCAGAACTTGAATTTGATGCTTTTAACCACACGACCACCATTGATATCCCTGCACCATTGATATCACGCTAGTGGAGTTTGTGTGCAGTACCGAACAGATACAGATACAGAACATGACACCTTACAAGTACATGTTTGATTTTGAGGGTTTTACACACCTTCCCAGCCAACGACCTGCAGAGCTGGTATCTTGTGCTTCTTCAGTAATGCTTCCTCCACGACCATCTGAGTTGCTGTGATGATCTGCGCCATGATAATCAATAAATCACCTGCGGGAAGAAAGTTGAGATATTCAGTCAGCTAGAGAAGGCACGACCTTTGCAATTCTAGAGCAGTGTCATACCAACTAGACCACTGAGGTTGCCAGGTAGCTGGAGGCAGTTTGCTTTAGCAGCGGGTACTGCAAACG
This sequence comes from Asterias rubens, assembly GCF_902459465.1. NCBI lineage: Eukaryota > Metazoa > Echinodermata > Asteroidea > Forcipulatida > Asteriidae > Asterias > Asterias rubens. Next base: position 1,890,775 of record NC_047079.1, on the reverse strand, counting down.
ATTTAACACACATGTAGATGTTAAATGTAAATTTGCATCGGGGACAAATACAAAATTTGCTTTCAAAACACAACCAGACATCAGTGACACACTCCTTCAATCCTTTCACCACCGATTTCACTTAATGCACCTGCAGTAAACTTTATGCCACAATGCATATTGGGAATTAAAAAGTAGTCTCGATAAACTATTTGATGCAAACTAACCGAGTAGTAAATTTCATTGTAACACGCATTACACAAATTTTCCGCCTTTTCATTGGTTTAGAGCGCGTCACATGGTACATGTACGTCTTACATGTAGTTTGACTAGAAACTCGGCGGCGGTGTGATAGTTGTTTGCCATGTTTAGTCCAAAACTATCACATGGCGCGCACAGTACAATGTACCTGCCTTAAAGCCCAATCTGTGTATCTGAAATGCTCATACGAACGTTACTTGTACGAGGATGATAAATAGTCTGTTGGGGTGTTATAACACAAAGGTTGACTACTTTAACTCTCGCTATGGTTAATACTCTTGACTCCCTCTGTGATCCCCACACCGATCACCTCAGGAGTCATAGTGTTAGCCATAGCAGTCAATATTTGTATACTAGTCACCCAGGCTAACTATACAGGGCACAGCTAGTGATAGGATTCTTTGACTATTAATTACATTACCTGTGATGATACTATTAATATCATGGTCTCCACTCTCTAACTCATCGATGTCTGCTAATCCAACCAGGATTAAGCCTAGTAAAACACACAGCATCCCAAGCCAATGATGAACAAGCAGCTTACGATGGAGAAAGGCTACCGAGAGTAAACCAGTGAAGATCACAACTGCACCTCGCAGCATTTGGAAACTGGAGGCGTATGTAAATGCAAGACCTGTGAAAAAGGATTTGGGAGCAAAAAATTACAGCTAAGTAATCCGGAGATTGTTGGTTCGAATCCCACTCTAGTCAATTCTTTTTTCAACCCCAAAAATCATTTCAAAATTTACCAAATCAGTTTCCCTTCAGTGGTTTATGATGATATCTGAAACAAAAAGTCGCATCCGGCCCCTTAAGGTGATCCCCTAGCTGCCGCTTCCCAGGTTGTATCCTAATTTGGGTGTGATCCCTGGCTACACAGCAGTTAACGGTTGTATGGCTTCTGACTGGCACCCCCGAACAAAGATATTGACAAAATAGGGACACCGCCAACATAGGGCTAGATAGCCGGCACGTTATTCCGGAGGTCTTTGGTTCGAATCACACTCTAGACAATTCTTTGTTCAACCCCAAAAATTTAAGTAAAAAGTGTCTCTTTAATTAGTCTTCACCATGACAATAAATAAGGAAAGTTTTTTTACCAAACTCTACATTCCTTTCCAAAAAGTTCTACACTCTCAGTGACTTTTGCCAGCGAGTTAACAAACCAATTGAAACCATTCAACTGCACAGGACCAAATTTCATAGGAAACAACAAGTGGGTAAGCACAACAAAATCATGCTTACCAGATGGCTACCAGCCAAAACAAAATGTCACGTTTGTACCATTTGCGACTGGTAATGCTTACTTTTGCTTAGCAGAAAAGTATTAAAGACAGTGGACACTATTGGTAATTGTCAAAGACCAGTCTTCTCACTTGCTGGATCTCGACATATGCATAAAATAACAAACCTGTGGAAATTTGAGCTCAATTAGTCATCGGAGTTGCGAGGTAAATAATTAAATTAAAAAAGCCCTTGTCACACGAAGTTGTGTGCGTTCAGATGCTTGATTTCGAGACCTCAAATTCTAAATCCGAGGTCTCAAAATCAAATTTGCGGTAAATTACTTCTTTCTCGAAAACTTACTTCAGAGGGAGCTGTTTCTCACAATGTTTTATACTATCAACCTCTCCCCATTACTCGTTACCAAGTAAAGTTTATGCTAATAATTATTTTCAGTAATTACCAATAGTGTCCACTGCCTTTCAGCACCATTGTCTGCTTCAGCAGCTCTATGAAACTTTGAACAATTCTGGTCGAGTCAATATTTTGAGCTACATGTACAAGCCATGTGGTCTTCTGGGTTTTTCCACCAAATTGGAACCCTGAATTGAGCCTGATGCACTACATATAGACAACAATGACATACCGCCAGCAGTAAACTAGAAAAATAAACTTTGAAACAGAAACTAGACAAAAATGTCTTAATTGCTTACCGATATACATCAAGGAAGTAGCACACATATCACACATAGCTGGCGGCAACAAAATCAAAGGATTAAATTTCTGCGGCCCAAAATCCTTGTCTGTTTTTCTGTATTTATGGTAGAAGAAAAGCATCTTGAACGCCACAAGACAGGATAGCTCTCCAAGAAACATACAGGAAGCCTTTTGGAAAAGATAGCAAATTTACAATCAAAAAAATATAATAACTTATTGTTAAGTGTGGGGTGTGTGGCCGAGCTGATAAGAGCACCGTACTCAAGCTCTGGTGCTTCTGTTCAGCAGAGTGTGGGTTCGAATCCCGGTCGAGACACTTGGGTACCTGTGAGGGCAGAGATGGTTCTTGTGATTGATTTAGCCGAGTAGCGCATATATAGGCTGCATACTCCCCACCAGGGAGCTGAGATGGTTTAAGGTGTGATTTAAGGCTCAGTGACCAGGGTCATAATGTGAAGCGCTTTGGGACGCCCACCAGGTGTGAAAAGCGCTATATAAAAAAACAGGTTATTATTAATGTTAATTTACGACGGGGATAAAGAATAATATTTTGTTTTGTTTTTGTGTTTTGCCTTTACATGATAGTGACTAGTAAGACATCTGCTTTTCTAGCATGGCAAAGGTTATTGGTTTGATTCTCCCCCCGAGTTATTATCCTGATTAACTATTACCACGGTTGTGTATTCCAATTCGTCAAATCTCAAAAGCCTTTGAAACGAAATTTTCACAGGTTAATGTTCATGTACGAAAGTTCTATATTTTTTAGGTTTTCAGTAGTTTTTTGTATTTTTAATTGTTTTCTTTTTTCTTCTTCTTTTCATGCACTTTTAGCACCTTATTAGGCGGAAATATAATATATTCCATAGGACTTTCATAAACCGAACAGTTAATTAAACAAAAACAACAGTTATTAATACATTGCCTTTAAACCATTTTGGCTCCCTAGGAGTATAGAACATGTAGAAGGGTTGGAACGAAATGAAGATTTACAAAATAGAAACGGACAGACCCATTTGAACCATATGTCATTGGTTCATGTAGCCCACATTGTTGGGCTGATGGCTCTCTTTCATGGTGTATTTTAATGAAAAGGGAGCCATAACAGGCCAACAAGGTGGGCTACATTTGTGTCATCGGATGTCCCCCCCCCAAAAAAAAAAAAGTAATAATAATAAATAAAAAATGTGGGCTACATTTGTGTCATCAGATGATTACCCCCCCCCCAAAAAAAAAAAAAAAAAAACTATTTTACAAGTGTGAACTATGAAATACATTGTTTTGTGTACAGATAGAGACTTGTTACTTTCATCTGCAGCTTTCACAAGGAACCTTTCAATTGGAAAATGAGTGCACACAAAACTTAATTTGACCTTTGTGTCACTCTTTAAAAGCTTGTTTTCCTGCTCGAAGGCTTTTCTCCGCTAACCGAACTGGGGGACTGTGTTTTTTACAGCCTTATAAATTTGGTAATGATTTGAAGGCTATCAATTGTGACCATAAAATTACCGTAAAGTTCAGGTTATCTTATTTTTGAAGGGCTGGCCACGTACTTTTATAGTGGTCAGATAGAGTGGTCTAAAACCAACAAGTAAATCATCCAATCAAGTAGCCTACTTGATGGCAATTTGGGAGAAAGGGCTCCAATGTAAACTGGGGTACGGAGGCAAATAGCCTGTATAAAAAGTAGTATTTGAAATAACTTTACCAACAACATTACCATTCCACATTTAAACAGTGTGATATGACTTATTTCCTGCTAGTGTTTGCTTAGCAGTTTCTACATTTCCTTTAAGACAAATCTTTGGACAGGAAATCAAGTTGTATCCTTCAGCTCTTAGTAAATCCAAGATAAAGGACAATCAATCTACATTTATTTATTTGTTGAGTTGGGTTACAATAGTCCTACCAAGGCCAACTGTACAAAGTAACAAACATTGTGTTCACACAATACACACATTGTGTTCATGTAAGCTTGGGCGATATCACGATATTATCAAATATCGCGATATTAATTTGGAAACGATTTCGATATCGAATGGATTTGGTTTTAATCGAAATATCGATATATCGCGATATATCACGATATCGATTAAATATCGCGATGCATTTGCTAGCTGAGACATCTTGCACCCCATAGGTTTGAAGTAAAATCAGAAGAATAGGTCATTAGAACACCTCTCTTATGCTATGACTGTCTCTTCTACAACTTTCACTTGGAGTTTGAAGACTGATGATGTCGAATATCGCGATATATTGTCGGCGATATATCGTGAATAAAATAAATCAATATCGCCCAAGCTTATGTTCATGTATAGTACATGTAGGTCGTGTAGGTAGATAATACAGGTTTGTTAAACTCAAAGGATTGCACATCAAACAATCACTGAATCAAATCCTTATCAACTCTGTAAATGTCCATCTCAGGATTTGCCTAAAACCCAGTAAGTACAATCCAACGCAGTGTTCAACATGCATTGCCCCTGATAATTGCTATGCTGCCCACTCAAAAGCTACAAAAGGACTTGTAATTTCAATTTCAGAGGTGTAGTATCATCATATTAAAAGCAGAGTTCCTTTTTCTATCCACCAGGAGTGTCTTTCTGACAGATATGGCACACTGCAAAAAACTGTCATTGTTATTATCATCGTCGTCGACCTATGAGTCAGGACTGACCTTTTGTGACCCTGATTATGATTGAGTGCCACTTTTGCCTATCCAGTACAGATCGATATATATGCAATTGTTCATGTTGTTTATTGATCTAGTTTCTGGATATATGACAAAAGTATTGAGGCTTGTTTTTGTCAATCTTGGTCAATCTTTGAGGCCAAGGTGGGTCTATCTACTCGTTCAAAATCCTTCTTCTTTTCTTTAAAAGTAGCTCAAGTTACAATGTACACAACAAATTACCAGAAAGTCTTGTAGCTTACAAACGCGAGCAGGTGATATGTACTGTAGCTTTTTCCCCCATTGTGCCTAGCTTTGGAACATTCTACCACCTTCACTGAGGGTTAGACAGTGCTTTCCTCTTTGGACATTGGCAGGTTTGTGGACATGTTGAGACAAGTTGAGAACTCACTCTGTGGCAGTGAAATTAATAAGAAGCCACCTCGATCCACTAAAGCAAATGAAGTACAGTCCTGGCCGACGTATTACACCTTCCGCCCAGGTGCTTGTAGAAGTAAATAAGCAGGCAATTTTTTTTCAAGTCTACACTTTAAATCTACATTCCAAATTCCAAATCCTAACAGGATCAAAGAACAAATATACATACACGTATAGCAAAGCAGTATGTATACAACATTGTGTTTTTGCAAACTGAATATACATTGATGCCTCACAAAGCGATGCCTCAAAACACACAGCATGTGATATGATAGTTGTTCTGACTTGACGATGACAGCATGAACCGCTTATAATCTGTCGGCAAAGGCACTTTATAAATGACTAATATTATTTATCTATTACTATTACTAACATCTCACCTGAAAAAACGGATGAAAGAATGCGTGTGGTTCATTGCCATACTTGGGATCTCCAACTGCTGTCTGAACATCCGCCCATCTAGAGAGGAGAAAATAGAAGATTACATGTACATTACGAGAGTGAACACTTAAACACTATAATACTACAATGTCCTTATAAACAGTGTAGTGCTTAAAATCACACTCCTAGGGGCATATCAAAGCACACAGTAGTTCTATTTCCTGCGAGGCATGTGGAGCTATAATGTCTTTGAAGTATGAGGCGACGGGACCAACAGCTTTACATCCTATCCGAATCTGATTTAGCCTCAGTTATGTCAATTGTCAGTATCAGAATTAAAAGTATGGACCTTTTACTGTGTTTACTTGGTAACAATACCAAACTGTTACAATAAACATACACCTAGCCCCCCACCCCCCACCCCACCTCAATTCACAATTTACAAACAAACCTAAAGCCTACATTATTACATATGGACAACTTACTTTGTGCTGAGTGTGTTAATTGAGCCAGTCACAAGCATCATACCGGCTAAAAAGAATTGATATGGAGTCCAACCCATGCTGACTGATAATGATGCACTGAATACAAGATGCAACACACACTGCCTTACTTTACAACAAATCCGTCTCTGTAAAAAAAGATATAAAGCACATTATAGCAACAACTGAACAATCTTTAGAATAGGCATCGATAGACCAGAAAGTCAACTTGGTCCCAAGTCAACTCGGTCCCAAGTCAACTCGGTCCCAAGTCAACTCGGTCCCAAGTCAACTCAGTCCCAAGTCAACTCGGTCCCAAGTCAACTCGGACCGTATGGTTGTTGGTCGGAAAGTTCTTTGAATTGGAAAAACAAATTATGTCCTTTGACTTTGTACAATTTACATGAAATGAGATAAGTGTGCACCCCAATGTCCAGGGTATATCAAAAAACACATGCAATAAATAATATAAAATAAAGTCTGATTTCTAATAATTAAACCATGAGAAAAACAATGTTTGGTTAATCTGGTCCCAAGTCAACTGGTTAAAAATAATAATAAACAAAACTTCTAGCTAACTTCTTTTTTACACATAATTAAAAAAAATTAAAAAACTCAAAAAAACTTGGCCTACTGTACCAATAAAATACTATAAAATAAAACAAAGGTTGGTTGAAAACAATAAGTAAGTAAACTTACACAAACATAATATTATCTATCTAGTTAACTTTACACGAAACAGTACCAACCAATAAAATAATTTACCAAACATTAAGGTTGGTCAAAGGAAAAAATCGACTTGGGACCAAGTTGACTCACTTGGGACCGAGTTGACTTGGGACCGAGTTGACTTGGGACCGAGTTGGCTTGGGACCAAGTTGACCGGTACCCATCCTAGCGGCTCATAGGTCACACATGTTGCTATTATTTCTTGGGAGCCGAAAATTATAAAAAATAGCCTAGTTTTAAATAAGGGAATAAAAGGGTAGCGACAAGTTCTTACACGGCCGTTTGCAGCCAGCAGGGTCGAATTGCCGTGTGATAATGAAGGCCCGAGCCGAAGGCGAGTGCCTTTAGCGCACAACAACGACCCTGCAAGGGCCAAGGTTTTAAATGGCATTTAGGAACGAGTCACTACTCTTTTATTTCCATTCATAAATGCCCTTTTGTTAAAAAACGTTAAAAAAATACAATTAGAGACACTTTGTTGACAGTTCAAAATTTGAGGTTTGAAATATTTTTTTCAAAAACTTTGTGAAGAGTCTGTTGCGCGTGGGTTGTGTGGTTGTGCGTGCGCGTAGCGCTTAGAAATAGGTTATGCGCGCGCGCTTAGAAGTAGATTGAACGCGTGATAATCTTACGCGCCTGACAGTGACACGCGCACGGAAGCCAGCCGGTTATAAACACTGGTCAACTGGTCATTATCAACCGTTTAAACATCCCCACGTGACGCGCTCTCCACCAATAATAGGAGTGGAGAAACTGTCTGGGGTACTTATGAATAGGTTTCATTCACTCACCTCAGTCAGGCCTCAGTTCAGAAACTCCTCAGTCAGTCAGCAGTGCACGTCACGTGTCAGGGACTCAGGGTCCGGGAGGGAGAAATCACGCTCACTTTTAACTCTTCTACTACTAGTTCTTGTTGTGTCTTGTACTTATTTGCTAAAACAAACTCACTTACTTACCGTAGAAGGACATACACTATGTGTGACAGACAAGACAATGGTAGGATTTCGACACAACACAAACTAGTCTAGATTGTAGATAATATGACCATGACCGATATGACTTCGACTGCAGCTCTTTACACTGGACATGACGTGACCTACACTACACACGGTCGAAGTTTTGTTAAAGAAAAGCTAGAGGCACGTGACACAAATATATCATGTGACTTTTATCAACCTCGTTTCGCTGTTCGGGCTCATTCTTCGTACCTCTTGAACGTTTGCGTGAACAAAACGGTGTAGCTCTGACGCAGGAGAACAAGGTTGTTATTTGACAGCTGGTATGAGATTCGAGTTGGAAAATGCGTAGTTTCAATATTTGTTCTGGTCAAAACATCCAAATAAATCATTATCAAAACTTTGCCTGGGGAAATAACTGAAATAAATTATTTGAAATATTGAAATATAAATCGATTCTCATTTCATGGTATAAATATAATGCACCAACCTCATTTTACATCGGCTTGTTGGTCTAGTGGCATGATTCTCGCTTAGGGTGCGAGAGGTCCCGGGTTCAATTCCCGGACAAGCCCTGTGTAAATATTTTTCTTCTTTCGTTTTACTTTTAGTTTTTCTTTTCATGCAATTCCTTGGTGTGTTCGGAGCTAAAGCTCAGCAGACACGCCTTATTTTCGTATTAGGGGTGAAGGGGGGATGTCTGACATCATCTGAAAACCTTTGTTTGGAAAGCCTACCATCAAATCCTTGGTAGGCCTATTGTTCTGGGGTTAAAAGTTTATTTGAATAGAATAATGGTTTCAGCTGAAAAAGCAAATTCATACAAATGCATTAGTTTTTTATTTTGCTGAAAAAAAATATAATTAAAAATATTAAATTTCATTTGCATCTTTTTGAGGTCTAGTAGATGGACTGAACCATGTAGACGGTAGATCTACCGTCTCCATGTACATGTACTTTCTTTTGCACAAAGAAAAATGCATGTTGTGCAAGGTTTGTTGTGGCTTTTGATTGTCTTCTATTTCAGATTGATAGACATTTCATATTTGAAGTATTTTGATGATTACAGACAAACATAAATGCAACTAAGGACCTTGAAGTACTGACCTTTTGATACACAATTTAGCAAACCAGCCATCTTCGTTTTCCTTCAAAGCAAGGCAAGATGGGGAAATAGATGTACATGTAGATGGACCACCTTGTTGAACTGTAAATGGCCCTCTTTTAACATTTGTCTCATCATAGTGTAATGGCGACTGTGATAAGACCGATGTTAAAAGAGAGCAATTAACAGCTCATCAAGGTGGGCTAGTAGATGGGTCCCTTTTTCATACATTACAATGAAATTCAGTAATAGTGCTTGTACTCATAACAAACATTCAGGCAGCATATTAACATAGCTTATACTGTGACTGTATTCTTTTGGTTTATTCGTTTATTTCACAAAGTATTACTGATGGTTGCAAAACAAACCAAAAGGAAGACAAATTAACAATAAAAAACAATTACAAATTTACATCTTCCGAGGGTATAATTATTTTAAATAAAGAACTGTGCATGAAATGTTTTGTATAAAGCCCCCACACATATCCCAAACACACAATCTTTATCAGACGTTAATCCTATACAGCAAAAATGTTAAATATTTTAAATATCTACATCCAACTGTCCACCAGTGTAGAAAAACTAAAGCTGCAATTATTAAACTTCCCCAAAAATATAATTTTTACATGAACAATTGAACAATTTTAGACAACAGTTGGCTGCAAACTTGGCAAGCCATTCTAACTTGGGCTAGACACATGACTTTGGAACATAGGGGTGTTAGAACATAGGCCCTAGGGTGTGGAACAAAGGGTGTTGGAACATAGGGGTGTTGGAACATACATAGGGTGTTGAAACACACATGTAGTTGAGTTGGAATTAGGGATGTTGGAACATAGGGGTGTTAGAAAATGATGGTGTTGAAATATAGGGTGTTGGAACACAGGAGTGTTGGAAAATGCTGATGCCATTATAGGGTTGTAGAAACATAATGGTGTTTGAACTTAGGGTTGTTAGAACATAGGTGTGTCGGAACATACATGTGGGAGTTTGGAACATAGGGGTGTTGGAACATAGGGGTGTTATAACCATGTTATAACATTGGGGTGTTATAACAAAGGAGTGTTGGAACATAGGGGTGTTACAACAGGGGTATTGGAACATGGGGTGTTGGAACATGGGGTGTTGGAACAAAGGGGTGTTGGAACAAAGGGGTGTTAGAATAATGGGGTGTTATAACAAAGGGGTATTAGAACATAGGGGTGTTATAACCATGTTATAACATTGGGGTGTTATAACAAAGGGGTGTTGGAACATAGGGGTGTTACAACAGGGGTATTGGAACATGGGGTGTTGGAACATGGGGTGTTGGAACAAAGGGGTGTTGGAACAAAGGGGTGTTAGAATAATGGGGTGTTATAACAAAGGGGTATTAGAACATAGGGGTGTTGGAACATGGTATGTTGAAACATGGGGTGTTTGAACATAGGGGCATTTGAACATGGGTGTTGGAACATGTAGGTGTGTTGGAACACATGGATGTTAGAAAATGATGGTGCAGAAACAAGGGGTGTTTGAAAATGGTGTTGCAATTAAACATAGGCTTGTAGAAGGGTGTTGGTAGTCCTTAGTGCCTCAGTCCATACTGGTGCTTACTTATCGATTCATGCTATGTTTGCAACTAAGAACTGTTGCAGAAAAACAGTAATAACTGGTTCATACTGAATCACAAATGCAAATGCCAAACATCTCAAATTCAAGCCAACACTTCTGCTGAAGTTCAATAGTGCTCAACTTGTAAACATTTTACAGAATATCTGGCGACACCGTTCAATTTACATAAACTTTTCATTTCTATAAAGTATGACAGGGCTTTACATATGTGGGATAGAGTGTAGATTCCTATCCTGATTTAGCCAAACACATAAAATTTACAAAAAACAATAAGCATTAAACGTTGCCAATTTCATAGACCTGCCTATAGGCGCAAAAGGACGTAATATGAAACAGACAGACAGCCAGCCGAAGCATATGTAAAACTACACAGATTTAAAGAGTTGGGTGGTGACCAAGTAAAATTGCTAAGCAGATGTCTCCGCTCAGTGATTATCAGGAGATCTATGAAATGGGCTACTACTGAAGATCTAGATTTTAGCGAATCACATCGCCCGTGTCTTCTTTGCCACGGTACTTTGTCTTGCCTTGACTCCATGGGAGATACCTGTACTTCACCATATGCTACAACAAAATAAAAATTAAAAATGCAATTATTTTTTGTTTTCTAAACAATATGTACATCTTGAATGGCGTGTCGTGACCAAGTAATTTAGTGCATTGGACTCAAGGGCTGGTTGCTGAGTCATCAGGGTGTGGGTTTGAATCCTGTTTTTGACAGTTTTAGCCTTGAGCAAGACACGCAACTGTATAATTGCTTCTCATCACCCAGAGGTAAATGGGTACCTGTGAGGGCAGAGATGGTTCTTGGTTGAGTTAGCTTAGTGCACTACATATACTTGCAGAACAGGTTGTACACTCCCCGGGGATCTGAGATTGTTTCAGGAATTAAAAATATGGCCCAATGACGAGAGGTAATAATATTTTAAGTGCATTGGTCATTCTTTGGAATTGAACTCAAAAGAGTCAATACTATTTTGTTAAAATAGAAGACTTTCAGGGCCACTGGGTGGCAGCAGACTTTACCACATCATGTCGGATAACGTGCACACACACAATTTTTTCAAACTGGCTCACAGTGGATGTTTAAAATCACACAGAACAACTTTGAAGTATCCCTTTGCATTTTTTTTTTCTTCAGCTGTCAGTTGACCGACTGATGTGTTTATTCACCTGGACATTCCATAGTCTACATGGTCTAGCGTGCACAGGCATGTAGTACTTGTGCTACACTTTGTTTCCCCCTACAAAGAGGGACAGTGGTATTGGATTTCACGCTCAAAATCTCCCTTTTCCTTTTGTAATACAAACAATGATTTGTTCTGAGAATCCACCAATTAATGGCAGATAATCAGCTGTTGCTTATGGCAATGGTTTTGCATTTCACGTGAATGCAGACTTTTTGCTCAAGGGCACAAGTGTCATTGCTGTTAAAAACTGTGGAGAACTGATCATGCATTGCCTGTTTAGACTTTTGACTGAACTGTAGGACCTTTTCCTAACCTATACTTAAAGGCAGTGGACACTATTGGTAATTACTCAAAATAATTATTAGCATAAAACATACTTTGTAAGAGTAATGGGGAGAGATTGATAGTATAAAACATTGTGAGAAACGGCTCCCTCTGAAGTGCCATAATTTTCGAGAAAGAAGTAATTTTACAGCAACTTAATTTCAAGACCTCAGATTTAGATTTTGAAGTCTCGAAATAAAGCATCTGAAAGCACACAATTTTGTGTGACAAGGGTGTTTTTCCTCTCATTATTATCTCGCAACTTTGAGGGCAATTGAGCTCAAATTTTCACAGGTTTGTTATTTTATGCATATGTTGAGATACAAACGACACCAAGTGAAAAGACTGGTTTTGTCCAGTGTCTTTAAGCAATTGCCTTCGATAAGTGCTTTGAGCAAGAAGCACAGAGTTTCATCATGATGAGAAAAACCCTAGCACAAGTGATACTTGAAAAGACTCAACCAGACTACTTAATGACTTTTGATTGGAATGAACAACAAAATTCCCAAACTAAAACTCTAGATCAAGACTTTTTGAAGGCAATGAACATGTTTGGTAATTATCAAAGACCAGCACTTGGTGCATCCCAACCTACGCATAAAATAACAAACCTGTGAAAATTTTTACTCAGTTGGTCATCAAATTTTGCAAGAGAATAAGAAAAGAAAAAAACATAATTTTTGCACGAATTTATGTGCTTTCCTGATTGAGAAATTACCTCTTACTCAAAACTATGTTACTTCAGAGAGAGCAGTTTCTCACAATACTATCAACAGCTCTCCATTGCACGTTACCAAGTAAGATTTTATGCTAACTAATATTTTAAGTAGTTGCCAAAAGTGTCCGGTGACTTTTTAAATGATAATGTTTTTACCTTTATTTGCCGTTTCATTGTTAGACTGAATAGGATGATGAAGTACATAACAAGTATAGGCCAAAAGACTGGGACATCAAAAATTTCAAAGAATGTACAAAACATTGCTACGACAATTGCTTTCGTTGCAGACAGCCTGTACAGAAAAGCAGGGGAAAAGAACAAAACAATAATATTTATTCAGATTGTTTATTTTATAGGCATGAAGCAGTACAAGCGCCAATAACAGGATGGTGAATAAGAAACAAGAAGAAGTGTTCAGTTTTAGATGTGTGAGGAAAACCCCAAGGCCCACACGCGGCTCATGGCTATGCTTACCTGCTTACCGCCAAATTATGCGCTTACGATCATCATTCTCCGCTTGCACGGCAATCGCCAAATTTCTGCACTAGCTGTATAAGTATAGAATGCCTAGTAACGTGGAGTAGGCACACGCACAAGCCCTGGAAACCATTGCGAGATGGATCAGTTTGTACATGATAGATCATATAAATAGACTGAAATCAAACAAGGCCTCAAAATTTGTGGCTTCATGTAATCATCAAATTGAAAACCTTTAAAAGGAAAATGCAGTGTAATTTTGCAATTTGGAAAATGTGTGGTGGTTGGAAACAGAGAAAATTCTTCCAATGGTGGTTGGGGAATCCTTAGTGCCAGTTGGCTTTTCTGGCGTCAACCAAGGTGGGGAGAGCACTGTAATCCCTATTTCTGGTTAACATTAATCCCCAAAACTCAAATTATTTCACTCACCAAAATTTAAATTCTGGTAACCTCCGGATGAAAGGTCTAAACTCCTCGTTGGATTTTGTTGGCAATGAAGGACCATCCTCCACTAAACAAACCAAAAAACAAATGAACAATTCAAGGGGTGCTGGCTGACCTCTGACCCTCAACCTCAAGTATGAATATCATGAATATTGTTTATGCTGAAATGGACATGGTGCTATATTACAGAGATGGGAATGAGTTAGCGATCATCTGAATCTAATTGACTTATCAGAGCAAAGCTCAGAAACAGACCACAATCTGGTCAGAACTTCGGATGTAAAATGATCAAAACTGAGTTATAGTTTTCCATCTGAAAGCTCACTTGAAATCAGTTTCATACGAATATACCCAGGGTTCTTCCTATGCATGATGCTCAAGCTATAAATTCAATCCAATTCACGAAAATCATGAAAAAAAAAACTTAAAATGCTTCGGAATTCACAGTACAGCTTTTAAAACAAAAAATGAACAAAAAGTAAAACATTTTTACCTTGATTTTGAAGGCGCAACTAATTGCCCAACCCTAGTTGTTATTTGGGCCTACAGCCCTTATAAGTTCTAGTTTCTTCCCACTACTTCATTTTGGCAAAGAGGATATAAAGAGGTTTTTGGGATGGTTAGGTTTAAGGCATACCTCCATCATCGGTTAGAGCAGGATCAATCTTTGGTGACAGGAAGGCAATGAAGAGATTCAGATGGTATATCCCAAGCGCATACGTCACAATGTACCAACCCTGGGAACACAAATCATACAAAATATTAACAGCGTTTCTATTACAGTATCTACTAATAAGGAACTTAAGGCGATTGAATGCAGATGAATATTTACATACATATGGAAAGGTTTGCAGTAACACCATGTAATGCCTATCTCTAAATGAGTTGGGGTGGTTCTGAAAAGAACCGTTGGTTTCAACTGGACGTTTCGATCAGTATGCTCTGATCGTCTATGTTTAGAGATAGTCATTACATGGTGTTACCGCAAACCTTTCCATCAGCCTGCTTTCAATATTGTATTTCCACCATGGAAAGTTTCACATCCTATTCAAAGACATGTTCTTTATATTTTCGAATCATAAAACTGGTCTTATGTAGCATTAAATAAGGGTTTACAAGGTGCTGTGATGCATTCAGCAACCACTGCCAGAAACACCAGGGCAAACCCCTTCTCTTTAGCGATAAGAGTAACTGAGTTATTTCATTTGTATTTTACACAGTACACACTACACGGGACCTTCAGATTCCCGGTTTCAGGCTTTGAAGTTCATCTTTGTGACTGAGGGCGAGGCCCTGTTCACATTGCAACAAACATGATATCGAAAAACATAAAAATTAATTTTTTTGATGGGGCAGCAAGGCCAGGACTAGGGCAGCTGAAACCACTGGCCCCAGTGGTCGCCATGTAACTCCAAGCCTTAAGTTGCCAGAGCACTTTTGTCTGTAGACATTGTGTTTTTGTGCGTGTCATTCTCCTAATAGTTTATTTCAAAGTCTTACCTGAAGAAGAAATACTCTGAGTACATAAATGATTAACAAGACGGCTGAGATGACCCATCTGAGTACTGGCTTCGGTACTGACTTGTCCAGAAGAACTTGGTATCTCTGGAATGGAATATGAAATAAAACCTACATAGGCCAGTCATATACCAAATGGTTAGTAGAATCTTAGCACCAAGGCCCAATTTCATAAAGCTCATTAAGCACAAAAAGAGAATTACGCTTAGCAGAATTAGGTTACCAACAAAACCACCATGTCACAAGTACAATTTGTGACTGGTATCCTGCTCATTTCTGCATAGCAGAACATTTTTAAACAACATTATTCTGCTTAAACAGCTCTATGAAAATGGGAATATTTTCATAACTTTTGTATACCAGTCACAATCATGATACATCACATTATTTTGGGGGCTGGTAAACTGTTTCCTGTTGTACTGGTAAGCAATATTTCTCTGTATGAAACGATCTTGTGCTGGAAAACTGAATGAAATTGGGTTCTAGGATCCTCACAGCATTTTTGTAGCAACAGAAGCACAAATGCCATGTGTTATAAACAGTGACTACATGTACCTGTAGTCCAATATTAGGGAAGTTAATCAACAGGTTTTCTCTTAAAGGCACTGGACACCTTTACCTTTAGTAATTTTTTATGCCGACAATTAGTTTGAGTAATTACCAAAAGTGTCCAGTCAGTCGATTTCACAAACAGTTATTATTATTATTATTATTATTATTATTATTATTTATTCGGCAATTCACATAAAAATACAAAAATACAAAAATTTTATACGTAAACGATATAAAGCTCTTAAAAACATTAAATAGGCCTATATAAATATAAACATCTGGATTGGAAAACATTAAAAAGGGAGATACATCAAGATATAAAAAAGGAGGACAGGCAGTAAAAGAGAAGACAAAGTACTACACGACTGAGGACAACAAAAAGACATCAACAATCCAGGTTTGCCAGGACTGACAAAAGTGCCTGCACTGTCACCAAGAGGTGTGTCAGTCCAACCTGGAAGAGACAAACAGTTACGACTAGTCCTAGCTTACAATAGGACTACAGTGTAGTCCTAGGAGATATTAAAAACTAAAAGCTAGATAGAGTAAATCAGCCTAACTCGAGATAAGACTAGTCTAAAACTCTTTGTGAAATCCACCCCCAATGCCTTTAATGTGTGAATGCGTATATGGATATAATGCCTATTGGTAAAACACATACACCAAGCTAGTCATTCATAATGTCAAAAGGACAATCTACAGTCATTTTCTCAAATGGGTTAGAATGTACATTTCCATTTGATATTTTTTTTTCGTCTGATCCTATCTGACAAAGGGCATTCATAATTTGATGGGCATCCATAATCTTCATGGCAGACAATGTCTTTTAGGGACCATTGCCTATAAGCTCTAATTCTGAATGGATCACATCTTTACTGTATTGTATTCTTTAAACTGATTGCTCTTAATGTATTTTATTTGTTGATACTGTGGTAAATAAAATGAACCTTGAATGTAAACTCGCAACACATACAGTGTACATGTAGCCTTAAATGCTTTGAGCCTTCAATCAGCAAGTTGAACCTTGAACCTTGAATGTAAACTCGCAACACATACAGTGTACATGTAGTAAGCTTGGGCGGTTCCTTCGGTTACCCGGTTCTACCCGGTTCCAAATTGAAAACCGGACCGGGGTACCCGCTTTTGTCGGTTCCGATTTTAAAAGACCGAGTCCCAATTATAAAAGACTCTGTGGAGCCGACCCTGCGACGAACCAGCTCTACAAATTGAGACTTGATGTTGAAAGCGGTGACCGCAGATACAGTGTGCAAAGGCTTCAAGCCGACATGAGTATCAACTATCACGTGTGGCTGCATACACAGTGCACAGCCCCCTCTAATGCATAGGCATCCACAACCACCACCTGTATACATGTATACATGTATCTCATGCATATACATATACATGTACAGAGTCCAAAGTCCAAATAGACAGCACGTTGTGATTGGCTGCCGATATATCCATATTCATAAAAGCTTGCCCCATGCACAAAACACACAGTACTGTATGCATGTACAGGCATGTACACTTGTATGTACAGAGACGGCACACTGCATGCACTACGTCCGTACTGCACTACGTCCGTACTGCACTACGTCCGTACTGCACTACGTCCGTACTGCTACACAACGGACGTACTGCCGGCAAAATCAAAGACTTGTTTAAATGCAGGGAGAATAGGTGCTCGGTGGCACGATGTCTGATTGACTTGGGGTGGGTATTCTGGTATTTTCGTTACAAATAGATCGGCTCCAATTGTGTGTGTGTGAGCTCGGGACCGATGTCTGATTAACATGGTTATTTTCAGTTAAAATAGATCGGCTCAATTGTGTGTGTGTGAGCTCGGGACGGGCGGCTTATGTTTTATATTGAATTGGAACCGGGTATGTCTCAGAACCGAGCTTTTTTTCGGAACCGGAACCGAGCCCCAATATTCTGGAACCGCCCAAGCTTGCCTTAAATGCTTTGAGCCTTCAATCAGCAACTTGACACTCCAAGAACTACCGTACGTGTCACGCAATTACGCATGAGTCGTTGTGAACAGGAGATCACTATAAGTGTGAGGCACAACGGACAAACCCCTTTTTCCCTTGCACTTTACCACTGGCATGAGAGGGCCAACGTTACTTGGGCCAGCAGTACCATCATACAAACTTCCTGAATAGAAATTTGGAGACAAGGTGTCAGCCAGAATTTAGTGTTCAAGGGTGTCCAAATTTGCTTAAAATTGAAAAACTGAGTATCCAAATTGTTCACTTACAATACATTTACATATAAATGACAGATCTAGACACCCTGACACTCTTCTGGCCAACACCATGATTGGAAACTGCCAAGGTTAATGCAGCATTTGCAGCTCTAAAACTCGGCCAAGATTATTACCCCAATACCGTCATAATATCAAAACCAATGAATGATTTATATTTGGCTGCAATAAGCTTGGGTTTTGATATTATTATCAATTATTAGAACTCCTCTTACCATGCCAATCCCTCTGAAGAATCTCACTATGAAGCCAGGCTGGCTGGGCGATGAATCGCTAGGAGTGGTTGCCGTGCCGTCCATGGCTGCTATTTCTGATCAGACGTTAATAAACCAGCTGCAATGGTAAAAATCACAGGGAGTAATTTTCCCATTTGTACAAATACATTATTATTACTATTACTACTGATATTAATTAGGGAATAACAGTGCGAGTACCCGGTCTTCACTGCGTGGTAATGACCGGGTTGGTGGCTGGCGCTGTTAACGGAACGAGCCGGACGTTAACAGACCGAGCCGGAGGCGAGGTCGGATAACTTTCCGTATGGCGCCACCACTTTTTCACTCATTTTTACAAAAAGGGATATATCAATCGGGTAAATAAGTTCCTATATTATTTTATATCGAATGAAAAAGTGGTGGCGCCATACGGAAACTTTTCCGCGAGGTCTGTTAACAGCGCCAGCCACCAACCAAGGTCATTACCATGCAGTGAAGACCGGGTACGAACACTGTTATTCCCATTAATAAATACATTTTTTAGCGAATTAAACGGCTAAAATTTTGTGACTTTTCTCTCGGCGATACTTCCACACATGTTCAGGGGCCATATTTGAGCTTTTGATGGTTCCCATCTCTTTCGTGCGTTAATCACATAACTGATCTTTGAGACCAGTGACTCTTTTAAATAATGATCTGTTCAGCGCCTTCACTGGGGTCAAAGGAAGGCAAATGATTGGACGATAGCTGTTCCTTGTGCATTAAAACGCACGCATGAGTTTATACCCGCGCACATGTTACACGCGCGCACTCAAAATTGATACAATTGCAGCGCGCGTAAGCGTAAGTGCGCGAAGTTGCAATGAAACTAACAGGGATATAAATAAGCATGCGATACAGTGCAACGCGCAAGGTTAACAAAATGTATGCTGATCTAGTGGCCACTTCTTCACTATTTTCCAAAGCCGGTCTTTTTACCACCGTTAACACTCCCACACGTGACCGGGTTTTGACCAATCAGAGACTTGAAACCGTCCAAGGTATTTATTAATAGCAAATCAAAATTGTCATTTATGACAATAATAAAATAAACACCTTGTTGTACATACATGTAGCACCCTTAATCCAAAACAGGGTCGAGACACTTTATAGAACAAGTAACAGATAGAGAATGCGTGGGTCGCACTAATTTTAAAAGCCAACAAATTACTGCGGTTGTCGTCAGGCGTTGTCAGTTGTCAGCTTTTAGTGCGGTTGGGATGCAATGTCGGCTTGTTTGTTGTGACTACTGACCGAGGAAATAATTTGAAGAAAACGACAAAAACTTACCACCCTCAGGTTCGAATTTTCAACCTGGGTCTTTCGCTCGGGAATCTGGTAAGTTTTTCTGCCTTTTCTTCAAATTATTTCCTCGATGGTGTTTTATTGAGTGATATTGTAATAATTGTAGGATTCATTTAGAGTTAGACATTGTCATTGACTATTATCATGATTATTGAGGATCAAGTTCATGTTTCTAGAATTTGTGTCATGATTTTCAAAAGTGGTAAAAATGCAGCAAATCTGCTGACTAGCTGTCGAAATTGTACGTTTTTAACCATTTCGCCCTGCACACATTGCGTTTGCTTCGTAAACCTCCGGCTACGCCGTCGGCAGGAGGGTTACGTTATCGCAACTAGGAATAGGATGATGCATGCACCATCAATCATAGTTGCGATAATCGTAACCCTCCATCCTCCCGACCGTCGGGAGGATGGAGGGTTAACGATTATCGCAACTACATCAATCATGATGCAGATTTTTACGTACACGACGATGCACAGCGGATAAAAACACTAAGTTTTTTATACTAAACTGAATTTACTGAAAAGATTGAGAGAATAAAATACAATCAAAATACATCTATATTATCGGTGTAAACTACAAGTACAGAAAAAGTATAGCTCACGTAGAAAAAGTAAGATTAACGTTACCAATCTGAACCACTTTTTGGATCAAACTCTACACTTTCACGTTCCACGTAGTGACCTCGTTCCAGACAGTTATTTTTTTCTGAACACCGCAAGAAATGTTTACATCTACATTTTGACAAGTTCCACAATATAATTAACACATTCATTAAAACACTATTTTACATTAGGGTTTGTTGATTTAAAATTATTTATTTAGATTATATATTTTTGATTATTTTAACACTTTTGAAATATTAAAAGCCCATTAAAGGTCAAGGGTGAAAGATTGCGACCTACCGGTCTCTCTGCCTCAAAAATCCAGATCAGCCGTGAGAAAAGCTCGAACACTCTTTGTGATTATCAACAAAAAAAGGTAAACTAGGTCTTTAAATTGTTTTATATTCAACACTACAATTGTTTATAATTCGGTGTTTAAATTTGCTAAGTTTGGGAGTATGCTTTTTTTTTTTCTTTAGAGGTTTTTGTCAGTTTTGTGAAGCCGGTAACATATTTGGGTGTGCACTTCTATCTTGGCGTACGTGCCAAATTTAGTTTTCTAAATAGGGCAATGGTGGATGCCTGGTGTTGCGGGTATAGCGCAGATAGCGCTTGCGGGTACCATTGCATTTATTACATGGGAAAGGTATGCGGCCGATATGGTAGTGTAGAGTTTAACTATTTTCTGTCTGACTGTATATATGCGTTAACCCTTCTTCTCAGGTAAGAAAAAAATTCAGTGGTTTTGGAGTTAATTAACGGCGGATAAATTGGTGGCGACGACCGGAAGATTACCCGTATTGACTGTTAAATTAATTTAATGTTAGCTTTTGTTTCATTTTATTTTGTAACTAAATTTA
This sequence comes from Asterias rubens, assembly GCF_902459465.1. Taxonomy (NCBI): domain Eukaryota; kingdom Metazoa; phylum Echinodermata; class Asteroidea; order Forcipulatida; family Asteriidae; genus Asterias; species Asterias rubens. Next base: position 1,869,709 of record NC_047079.1, on the reverse strand, counting down.
AACTTTTAATTTTATATATCCTCCGCTTTCTAGTTTTCACGCTGTTAGTATTATGCCTTTTTCTTTGAATTGGGAAAAAATAATGATGCCATTTAAATCAACCGATGCCCTAATTATTTTCATTTGTTAATATGAAGTATGCAAACATATTTTAAAACTTGATGGACATTGAAATGTTCACACCACACACCGATCTTCGATGACTTCAACTGGCCCCATTTGTTTTGAGTTTTTCCTGTTTTCACAGCAAACGAGAAAGTATGGTTTCCCGGTGAAGCCATACATGTACATGGAAGAAACATCTGCATTGACTACAAGTGTTCTTCGAGACTCTGTGTATGACTCTATAGCCAGCAGTTGCCTTCATTTTATTGGGCTATTTATTAATTGATGGCTTGTTTTACCATGGTTTTACCCAAGCAAAAAAACTACATAAATTTAACAAGAATGTTTAAAGTCACCTGGAAGTGGTATTTTTTCAAAATAAAGCTTTTGTCACTAAAATATGTGTTTTGATGAGTGGAATGTGAGTAAACAGTTAACTAAGGTTTTAAAAAATCAGTTCTTATGTTATTTACAAATTTAAGAGTAGACCCGACCCGAGAGGGCGCTGTTCGTGACGTCAATCGAGGCAGACTTTGCCTGTAATGCGTAGAGTAAACACAATTGCAAAGTACATGTACGGACCAAGTCGTGAGTTTGTAAGTTTCATTGCCGACCAGGTGTATTGCTGCTGAATGCAGAAAAACACTTTTTGAAATGTACCAACTCACGACTTGGACGTACATGTACTTTGCACGTGTGTTTACTTTACGCATTGCAGGCAAAGTCTGCCTCGATTGACGTCACAAAAGGGGTAGGCGGAGTCAGCCCCCCAAACAACTTTATATATTTTTTAAACATATAAATCGTGACAAACAATTACTAAAAAAAATTGTTAAAATTATTGTTCGTAAGCATATACTCTTATGTTTGAAAGAAAAAAAATTATATTTCCAGGTGACTTTAAATAAGAATTCAAAGGAATATGTAGTAATTAATTGGTAATTTGTATTTCTTTACATGCATGTGTTTTGTTATCATTATCAGTATTATTATTGCTTATTTTTCAGATCAGCTAGACTGAACAATCATGCCTATCACAAAGATCTTCGCTCGTCAGATTTTCGATAGTCGGGGCAACCCAACAGTCGAAGTTGACCTCACAACTGAAAAGGGTAAAGAAAAAAAAAATGATTTCATATATTCAGTTATCAGAAAACTTTTTCTTATTAAGTTGGGAATATCAATATATAATGGGGTTAAGTACAAAGTCCCTTAGTGAACAGACCTATCGTTAGATTATTCTCCAAATACGGAGATTTGTACAAATAGTGTAGTGTTCACTAAAGCTTACCAGACGTTCCTTTTTTTGCAGGGGTAAAACCTTTGCAAATGTCAAAAATATTAGACAAAAAGCTGTAGGCAGTTTTTGTACCAAGTTATGGTGCTGCATTCAAAGTAGCTTAACTCCAAAACAAAATACTAACCAGAATAAGATTACCAATAATGATATCATATCATATGCCAACTATGACTGGTATTACTATTGATTTTTACTTAGCAGAAGATTTGAAGGCAATGTTGTCTGCTTCAGCAGCTCTATAAACCGGGCTCTGTACAAGTGATTTCACAGGATTTTTCCTGATTTCAAGATCTTCTCTAATGTTCCTTTAGCCTTAAAAAAGTAAAGCAATTACAAAAGGGAGAAATAGTTACATTTTAATTGTCCACATTGTGTCCAAACCTGTAGTTTGTATTTCCAATGATACACAGAGTCTGCAAACTTCCTGAATTAGAACATCTGAGAGGTTTTAATGTATAGAACAAGAGGGATTCCAGATCAGGAAGCAATTTTCCTGGACTTTTCACATTGTGAAATCTCATATTACCTAAGTTATGCCAGAAATGAAACAGTGCTGTTGTGCATACTTTCCCCTGATGCATACAGCAAGCTTGAGCATGAAGGTTTTTTCCCTGGCTGCAACTCCTCCTCTATATATTGTGCATTGTAAATGTTGGTGCAATTCCTGGTTCGATGGCAGCTACATGTTACTAAGGGATGGCTAAACTGACAAGTAGCACCCCAAACAAATATATTGACAAAATAGGGAGACCAGCAACATACACTAGGGGCTAGCAGTTGGTAGAGCACCACTGTAGTAAACTTGTCACTGTGGTCCAGTGGTTAGACTGCATGCCTTGCAATTACAAGGTTGTGGGTTCGAATCCCCCAAGCTAACTGCTGATTTCACAATGACTAGAATAAGTATTGTCGTCTACAATGTATGAGAGAGATTGGCTATTGCCAGCTTGGTGTTTATATCCCCATGTCGCACAATTGTATGCTTTCAAATGCCTAATACATTTTCTTTCGCTCATTTCTCTTGCAACTTCAATGAACGATTGAGCTCAAAATTTCACAGGTTCGGATTTTATGCATAATGTTGGGCTACACCAACCTTGCCGAGTTCCCTTAATGGGGAGAACATCTAAACAAACAAACAAACTTCTCTTTGTTCAACACGCTAAGTTAAGTCCTTCTTTTTAATAGGGGTTTTCCGGGCAGCTGTGCCAAGCGGTGCGTCCACTGGGATCTATGAGGCCCTGGAGCTTCGAGACAAAGATCCAAAGAGGTTTCTTGGCAAGGGGGTCGATAAAGCCATAAAGAACATCAACGACATCATCGCTCCGGCTTTGATTGCCAAGGTTAGTTCTGGGGGACCCTGTTTCAAATAGTTTATATTTTAAAGAATAGTAAACCTTACCAGAGTTGGATTTGAACCCGCGACTTCTGGCACATTAATTGGGAGGTCCGGGTTCAAACCCAGCTGTAATAATTTGTTCTTTGTTCAACGCAATTTTCCTTTGTTTCTGTTAAAGGCTTTGGACCTCCTGAATAATCAGCAATACTGTATTATAAATGCTTTGTTGACATAGTTGTTGATAATTTATAATTACAAATATGTTTGTACAATTCTGTTCATTCCTCAGAATTTAGACGTTACCAAACAGACAGAAGTGGATCAGTTTATGCTCAGTCTTGATGGCACAGAAAACAAGTGTAAGTTAAAATGCAAAACTTTGAATCCTTCATTTTACGTCCCAAGGATGAAGCAGATATGGTTAAAGGCAGTGGACACTATTGGTAAATACTCAAAATAATTGTTAACATAAACCTTTCTTACTGATGAGTAATGGGGAGAGGTTGATGGTATAAAACATTGTGAGAAACGGTTCCCTCTGAAGTGCCATAGTTTTCGAGAAAGAAGTAATTTTCCACGAATTTGATTTTGAGACCTCAGATTTAGAACTTGAGGTCTCGAAATCAACCATCTAAACGCACACAACTTCGTGTGACAAGGGTGTTTTTTTTCTTTCATTATTATATCACAAGTTTTTTTCTTTCATTATTATCTCGCAAGTTCGATGACCGATTGAGCTCAAATTTTCACAGGTTTGTTATTTATGCATATTTTGAGATACACCAACTGGACATGAAGGCTAGTCTTTGACAATTACCAATAGTGTCCACTGCCTTTAAGTGTCTTGACCAGGACTTGAAAACACACTTTGGCACTGAAAACCAGGGCTAATTTCATAGAGCTTCCTAGATGCAAAATGTAGCTAGCTTAAACAGTTGTTTGCTTACCAGAAAAATTTTACTTACCTGCCAAAATACCATGCTACTTGTACAATCTATGACTAGCTTATTTTTGCTTAGCAGAAAGCTTTTAACCATAGTTTCCTGCTTAAAGAAAATAACAAATCTGTTGCGAGATAATAATGAAAGAAAGTTTTGTGCTTTCAGATACTTGATTGCGAGACCTCAATATCTAATTCTGAGGTCTCAAAATCAAATTCGTGGAAAACTACTTATTTCTTGAAAACTACGTCACTTCAGAGAAAGCCGTTTCTCACAATGTTTTATAAATCAACCTCTCCCCATTACTCGTTACCAAGTAAATTTTTATGCCAATAATTATTTTGAGTAACTACCAATAGTGTCCACAGTCTTTAAAGCAGCTCAATGGAATTTGGCTTAGAGTCCGATGTACCGGATCGAACAGCCATGACATTCCAAAAGAATCATTAGTGAGATTTTACGTAAACAGAAAGCAGAGTATAATTGTCTTGGCGCAAACAATCCATGTAGTTCAGGAAACCTCTCTTTGCTTTCAATTTTTTCATAAAGTATGAATCCAGAGCATTCATTATGAAAGAATACTTCAACTAGAATGTTCTGTCTTACCTGAGATTGCCAGTAACTGGTAACCATTTTATTGACATGTACTGTTAGACATTGCACAAAGTTTTTCTTTTTGTCTAATTCTGGGTCATTTGCCCTTTTTATCTTTGGGGTTTTGTTTCGATTATGCATTTTAATGTTTTCTGCTTTTTATCGTATTGCACAATAGAGACAATAATTCAGCACTTTTACTGCAAGTGTTTTTTTAATCAAAATAATGATCAACAAAATGAATAACAAATTAAAGGTGCTTCCTTTTTGAATTAGACATTTATCATACTGCATCCATTTTGTTTTTCTGCAATTTTAACCAATGTAACCAAAACCAAATGCTGGAAGGGGAAAAACATGAGAATGCATTGAGAATTGAGAACTCCAGTGTCATTACAAGTATTTATCAGGCATGCAACTTTTCAGCTGAAAAACACTGTACAAAGGTGAAGTGCATTAGAAAGTTGCATGTCTGATTATTTTGTGTTTTGTTTTTATTGATAGCCAAGCTTGGAGCGAACGCCATCTTGGGTGTATCTCTAGCCGTCTGCAAGGCTGGGGCTGCTTCATCTGGTGTGCCCTTGTACCAGTACATTGCTCAACTTGCTGGAAACAAACAAGTTATCCTTCCAGTACCAGTAAGTACAAACAAATCCCCCCTAATCTTGTATCCAGTTGCTTCCTGTTCTTCTATTCTTTGTTGGGGGGGGGTGAAAGGGGCTGTTTTGTGTTGTTACAGGTCCTGGAAAGGAGGAAGTGTACGGCTTTAAAAAGACTATTTAGTTATATATTACGATTACCTTACAATGAAGCTTAAAGTGGAAGGTACATGTTTGGTAATTACTCAAAACAAATATCTTAAAAACTGACTTGGTATTGAAGCCAGAAGTCTTTTATTCCTATCTGAAAGCGCACAAATTTGCCCAACAAGGATTTTTTTCTCTCATCATTTTCTCGCAACTTCGAAGACCAATTTAGCTCAAATTTTCACAGGCTTGTTATTTAATGCTTATGTTGGGATTCAGTAAGTGAGAAGACTGGTGTTTGACACTTACCAAACGTGTATCTTCCCTTTAAAAAGCTTCTTTGTGTCATGGAAACACACATGCATTTATTTAGTTCCTACATCTGTACATGATTCAGAAGGGTAGACATGGCAGGGTAGACAACCCAAACTAAAAAAGAATCAGGCATTGACCATGGAGCTCAATGACATAGCCCAAAGGGAACAATACATCAGGGCACAATTAATGGCTCTGCTTTACGCCAAACTCTGTGCTTAGGATCACCTTTCTCCGCTTATGTGCAAGTGCTGAATTTCTGTGCTGCATGTACATGTACATTTGTAGCTGTGTACTCGTAGAATGGTTTAGTGACGTGGAGTACACGTGCGCACAATTTCTGTTAATTTTTATTAATTTTTTTAAAACACTTTCTTGCAGGCTTTCAATGTGATCAATGGTGGTAGCCATGCCGGTAACAAGCTTGCCATGCAGGAGTTTATGCTCCTTCCAACAGGTGAGTCTAAAAGGCACTGGACACTATTGGTAATTACTCAAAATAATTATTAGCATAACAAACTTACTTTGCAATGAGCAACGGAGAGCTATTAATATTGGTTTTTACCCATACACCGATGTGTGTTAGCAATGTATACTCAGTACTTTCCCCGAGTCCTGTGAACAAATCTCACAGGCATATTACTCGTGTGGGATTCGAACCCACGACCCTTGACGGATAGCTGTTAGTGATATAAAACATTGTGAGAAATGGCTCCCCCTCTGAAGTAACATAGTTTTTTGAGAAAGAAGTGATTTCTCACATTAATATTTGAAACTAATAAAAGACTTTTAGTTTGAAGCATTTTATTATGCATCTGAAAGCACACAAATTTGTGCAACAAGGGTGTTCTTTCTTTCATAGATCTCCTGCAACATCGATGCCCAATTGAGTCCAAATTTTAATTGATTTGTTATTTTATGCATTTGTTGGGATACACCAGGTGAGAATTGAGCGGTACAATAAGTTGACAAAATCACCATCTTAAGCACAATCTTGACAGACCAAGCACACAACACAACTGAGATTTTGCAACCCACCCTCTCTAGGACAGCAGCAATGCTTGTAGGAGAGTACAACAATGCAAGATGCAAGAAACATCTAATAACGAGAACTGATTTTAAATATGTGGTCCTTTTCATCAGGTGCTGGCTCCTTCAAGGAAGCCATGAGAATTGGAGCTGAGATTTACCAGAACCTGAAGGCGGTTATCAAGAGTAAATACGGACAAGATGGTAAAGTCAAAATAACATTGTACCTTCTTATTGTCTGACTACTCCATATCGTTTCATGGCTTAGAATGCATGGTACTATACATTGTGCTACATCAAGTGGCAAGTTTTGTACAGAAGACTGTGTAAGGGTGACATCACTTGTTTACAGAACATACAAAAGAGCCACAGAGCCTGAACTTTTTTTCAGGCAAAATGTATAAACAGCTTAAAAGGACACTATGCCTTGGATTTGACGTGTTGGTCTATGAAATGTGTTTGAAAATGTTTTTTATGAAATGCATATGGTTAGACTGATGTTTTAAAAGTAGAATATACATGCAATGTTCCACACAAATATGCCTTGAAATTTCATGGTATAAGGAAAACCGTTCAATTTCGAGTCATTACAGGGCGGATCATTATATTCTACTTTTATAGGCTATTCGAAGCCTACATTTTAGCAGCAGGTACCGCAAAGATTTATATTAAAAAAAGAATGTTAATTTTTGTTTTACCCTTACAATGATGTGAGTTCAAATTTAACATATTAAATCTAAAATCTTAAATTTAAGAACTTAGATGGTTAAATTAATCTTGACGTGGTCTTGATACTTTGTTTTAATTCCCTAGCAACCAATGTCGGTGATGAAGGTGGATTTGCTCCCAACATTCAGGACAATCGTGAAGGTTTGTCAAGAACTTTATTGAAATTTTCGTTCAAAGTTTATAGAAATAATTTTGTAAAAACTTTGACTCGCATTTGTAAGAAACATGTACGTGTGCTTCCATAAAATCCCTGATAAAAACATCCACAGGTTTTTTTGTCTTGTTTTTGCTGACTCAGCATCCAGAACTTGAATGTGTTGCTCTTAAACTCTCGGCCATGACTCCCCATGAAGATCAAAAGTAGTAGAATGCAGTCAAAAAAAGCACAGGCTTTGATACTTCACAGAGGCAACGAAGGCGATTGCCTCCTTGTCATTCCCTAGGTGCCCTAGAAATACTCTCCACAGTAGAAATTTTGTGTACTCATCGGATGCCCTTTACCAAAGAGAACATGCCTCGGTGCCCTTGCCCCTTCAAAAACGAAGCATATAGGCCTGACACATGCCTGAGAGCAAGGGATAAACTCTTAGTCTTAATTTTTCTGACAGGACTTGAGCTTTTGAAGGAAGCCATTGCAAGAGCTGGCTACACAGACAAGGTCAAGATCGGTATGGATGTTGCTGCGTCCGAGTTCCACCGTGACAAAAAATACGATCTGGACTTCAAGAACAAGGACTCCGATCCTTCCAAATTCGTAAGTACAACTAATAGTCTCCTGACGATGACTAGAGCAAGCTAATTGAAACGTTGATGAGGTAGTGAGGTTAATACAAGAAGTCCTCTTGATCCATTAAAGCAAAAGTAGTAGTCCCAGCTGATTTCCTACCTTCCTCCCAGGTAGTAGTTAAAAAGCAGGACAGTTCTTTTGAGAACTGAGAAGTCGCCCAAATTCCGAAAAATCTACTCTGCGATAGTAGAATATAAAGCAAGACAAGTTCTCAAAAGAACATATTCTACAAGGCAAGTAGATACACACATGTTACCGCAAACCTAATACTGATACTCACCATGCATTGCCTCAAATCCCATGAACATTTCAGAGCTTTTACTGCGGGTTATCCACATTAAAAACTCTTATGCAATTGCCTAACAAGCCTTTTGATTCAAGTAAGAAACTAAACAACCCTGGCAAGTAGACATGAAATGAGGAGTTTTTTAAACAAACCATATTATCATCTATAGATGGGTGGCAATAGGCGTCTCCATATGTGGCACTTTTCCGTTGTTTTACATCAAAGATGGCGGTCGATGACGCGTAATGCAACCCATCGATTGAGCTCTGCTCTCTGGTTAAACCATATACATATGTATAATTATTATGACTGTTTGATTTATTCTTACAGTTGACTGGTAAAGAGCTGACAGCTTTGTACCTGGATTTCATCAAAGATTACCCAGGTAGGTTCTGATGAAAGAACAACCACGGAGGTTCAATTTACACTGGTTGGTCACTTTGTCATCTATTGAGCTCTGATACTCTCTGCTTAATAATTGAGTCCACTGGTTCACCATTCAAACTCTCTCTACCTGTATAAGACAACTATACGTCCCCTATTGGAATACTGTTGTTACATCTTGGCTGGAGCTTCTGCCTGTCATTTATCTTTATTAGATAGGGTGCAGAAGTGTATTGTTAATCTTGTTGGTGAAGTGTTGGGGTCAACGTTACAACCTCTTCCCACCGTAGGTCTGTAGCCAGCCTCTGTCTTCTCTACAAATATTTTGTGCCACCAGTGTGTCCGACCTAGTTCCTCCTATGAGGGTGTTTGAGCGTGAAACCAGACTTTCTGCTTCTTCTCACCCATACACTCTTGATTTGTTGAGATGTAGAACAAAGAGTCATTCCAACAGCTTTATGCCGCATACTGCATCTCTTTGGAACGCCTTGCCTGATGGATGTTTCCCCCCATCCTACAATCTGGACTGTTTTAAGAAGAATATCAACTCCTGCCTCCAGCTCTCCTGAGTTGTTTTCATGTTAAACCATTTTCTTCTTGAAGCCCCTTACCTGCTTACATAGAGTGGCTTTAAGCCTTGTTTGGGACAAACTTGCATTTAAAAAAAAAAAAAAAGTGGAGATAACGTAACAGATTTGTTCTTATTTCAGTTGTTTCCATCGAAGACTCCCATGATCAGGACGATTGGGAATCCTGGTCTGACTTCACCAGCCGTACTGACATTCAGGTTGTTGGAGATGATCTTACCGTCACTAACCCAAAACGAATCAAGACAGCCATCGAGAAGAAATCATGCAATTGTCTCCTCCTGAAGGTCAATCAGATCGGATCCGTGACGGAGTCTATTGAAGCGTGAGTCAAACATTAATTATACTGTCATGTCAGTGGTAAAAGGTTTTATCTGGGGTTTTTTTTAGGGGGTGGGGGTACGCATGTCACCAAACACACAAGGCCTAGGGCCACTTCAAGGTGTGGGCTACAACTAACTATTTTTCCAGGGGCCATTTCCACCTACTTCCGGGGCTGAAACAGGGTTACCCCCTTTACAGTTCATAGGAGGCAGGCTTGGGTTTCATCCATCAGAAGCCTGGCTGGTAGAGCAGAAACAACTACCTCCCCAACTTTAAAGGGTTTGGGTACTTTTTGTACGGCACAAAAAACAAATGTCCACAGATTTACATTAAACTTACACGGTTTAAAGATAATGGTGGTAGAAAGCTTCCCTTACAATATTATTTGCCGAGGTGCTGTTTTTGAGAAATGAGTTAAACAGTTTCATGAAACGGTTCAAAATCTAACGGGGAGACATCTCAGTTCTGAAAAGAACTGTCCTGTTTTTAATTACTACCTGGGCGCTTACTAGACAGTTCATTTCAGAACTGAGAAGTCTCCCGAATTCCGAAAATCTACTCTGCAGTAGTAGAATATCAAGCTAGACAAGTTCTCAAAAGAACAATATGTACCTAGCAAGTGGATACACACATGGTGTTACCGCAAACCAAATGTATATAAATACCTCACCATGCCATGCCTCAAAATCCCCTACCCCGTACATATCTATGAATGCCTCTTTATGATTACTCTTGCTTTTGACTGCAGGTGTAAGCTGGCTCAGTCTAATGGATGGGGTGTCATGGTGAGCCACCGCAGCGGTGAAACCGAAGATACATTCATCGCTGATCTGGTCGTTGGGCTGTGCACCGGCCAGATTAAGACCGGTGCCCCGTGCCGCTCTGAACGCCTGGCCAAGTACAACCAGATACTAAGGTAATAATGTGACCTAACATACATTCTTTGCATAAGTCGTGGGTTCTTGTCATCACAGTGACCCTGTATGTGTTGATGTACACGTAGTGAATGGGACCTGCCAAGCCTACGTCGGTTATCATGGTGCGTCTTGTACAGAAATGCGCCTTATACATTGGGACCTAAAATATTTTGTTCAGAGATTTGTTGTACTGCATCCTATCCGCCAAGCATCTTATCCGCAGGAAATTATGGTATATGTGCCAAACAGTGTCTGGTGCAATAAGTGCGTGGTGTTAAATAGTGTCTGGTGTCACAAATAGTGTCAGGGTGCAGAAATTACAGGAATGGACAGTATTTGGCAAGAAGTAACCGGACAGTATTTCCTTGGCGGAGATCAACACTTTTAGCCATGATCACCATCAAATTATTGTTTGACACAAAGTTTGAGAAAGACTCTGCAAGGGTTAAAACGTTGGGTCACTAGGCCTACCTACTTGTTGCATTTATACTGTAGGTTCCTTTTGGTTGGTAAGCAGTTTGCTACAGATGAAGTTTGTTTTCTCATTTGTTGTTTTTGTTAAAAACAAATTTACCATGTAGGCTTTTATTCAAAGACGGACCTTGTTTCATGTCTTTTTTGTGACTCTTAAAACAATTTCTGTCAACTACAGAATTGAAGAGGAGCTTGGAGCAAATGCTGTTTACGCCGGTGAAAAATTCAGACACCCTCTGAAATAGAGAGATGAACATCACTCAGTTGGAAAGTGGTACAATCCAGTGTGCATAGTTTGACCATAGCCATTGTAGTTGGCTCAAACCAAAAAGGTGAGATAGGGAATAGTAAAAAAATAATTTGAAATCCCACCCTAATAAATGGCAATAGATTTAACAGTAATGTTAGGGTCTGCTGTGCTGCAGCCATGTTAATTGGTCTTATACCTGTGCCATTTGCTACTGTGTAACCAAACTCTCAGTAAAGGTACCAGTCTGTGTAGATTATTGATTTACGGTGTACCTTAATTTAAAAGAAACTAGAAAGTTTGTTGTTGGAACTGCTGTGCTCCTGAGTTGTTGTCTTATAGTCTTTCTTTCCTGTCACGACTGTGATTGAAACCTGTTCCAGCAAAACCCCTGGGTTTTTAACTTGGATGTTAATACATTAATAGTATTGGTATAATTACATGAGAAGTAAAGTAGAACTTTTTATCAATATAAGGAGAATTAACAACCCAATTAGCTTCTTGAGTCAGTCACACTGTACTTAATATGGGCTTTTCATACTCAACCCAAACCCAAGTAGGAACCACAAGTATGCCCGTGTGTAATTCTTTTTGACAAATGTTGTGTGGCATTCATACATAGCCATGATCACCATCAAATTAAAACAGAGGGATTTACGACTCTAGCCTTAATCACAGAGACGCCATTTAATCTAATTGCCGTTTAAGTTAACTAGCAACAAACATTTTCAACATTTGTGACTATGTGTTAGACCATGTATAGCCATATTCCTTGCTCTATGGTCCGATTTGTCATTGGTAATTTGTTTCCGAAACAGAAGGTTCATTTGTCGAGTTGAATCGTACTTAACTGATGAATTGGTAAACGTCTCTAATGTAGTACATTAATTTTGTACCATCGCAATAAGCTTGATCTGCTCGTAAGGATTAAAATATTGCACGAATATGTGTTAACTGAATCAAATTATATGAAGTAAGCAAAAAAGTCATGTTGTAGAGAAACTGTTCCAGCTTAGCTTGTTTGCTTAGGTTTTTATTGTAAGGCTGAGTTTTTTTTAACAGCTTTTTGGCTTTGTCAGGAGGGATCTTTTTACTCACAATTTATGGGGGTTAATATTTTCAAGGAAATATCCACATGACCGCAGAGCTTGCATCTCAGAACTTTCACTTGGCCAGAACTATTCTTACAGCAACAGAAATAATGTCTTCCTTTTGCCAAGCTTTAGAGAACTTGTTTTGGTTGAAAACCTAAGCAATGAATCAGTCAAACTCAAATGTAGCGTGTCATGTTTTTACATTGGGAGGAACACAGTGGTACCACTGCTAGACATGTTTAGATCCACAGTACATGTAAGTTCTAAGTTCACTGTACCCATTCCAGAGTGGACCAGTGGGTATTCCGAGCCCTAATATATTGTTGCTGCATGGTCAGCCTGCCTTAGCCACAGTAGCTCTTTTTTTTCTCCAGAAAACAATCAGATCAAACTGATCGAAAGGTTGAGTTGAAACCAACGGTTCTTTTCAGAACCACCCAACTCATTTAAGAGATAGTCATTGTGTTACGGCAAACCTTTCCATATTGTTATTCCACTGTGCAGTGTCAAATCCTACTTAGCTCAATTTAAACACAGCTTGCTTTGTTTTACATGTAGCTCTGTTAAGTAATTCGTTAAAGTTTTTCAAGCTTTGGGGGTGTAAATTACAGTGTTTTGTAGTACTATGGGTGAGTCGTACAGTATATGTTGATCAGACTGAGAATAACTTGTGCAGGTCTCTTAAAAATATTGACCTGCAAGTATTTCCTGCAACAGTTATTTTTTACAGCTTGAGCCCGGTTCATACTTCCTGCGAATGGGATGCAATGCGAATTTTAATGTCACATGACTATTTTCGCAGCGAATGTTTCGTGGCAGTTCAACTGCTATCTATTCATTGCGAATTAATTGTGACGTCAAATTTTGTATCGCATACACATTCACAGGAAGTATGAGCCTAGCCTAACACATGACAGGTTGCCATTAGGCCCTTCCAAAAGACTTCCATTACAGAAAAGATAATCTAAAAGGAAAATATTTCAAAGATGGGTTGGAAAGAACGATTAGAAGGTATTCTTTTAGGGGTAACAGAAAATAATTTATTACTCTTGAGAGAAATACTTATTGAAACACCTTCTTGGGAAGATTTAAAGCACAGCAGACCTGATTGCTCTGCAGCTGTATATTAAAAGTGTCCCAGTATTTATGTTTGTAAAACATGGACTTCCAGCACTGGCTCCTTGCAGTTTTTGTGGCCATTGAAAACAAAATAATTGTTTCCCCAAGGGTAACAAGTCTATTTTTACTGACTCAAAGAGAAAAGTTCTATTGAAAAGAAATTATCTTAAATATATAAAATTTTAAAAAACAATCTGAGTTTTCTGATGCACTAATTGTTATAGTCAAAGTATGAGATATATGAACAATTTGAAGAACTTCTCCAGTGTTGTTTGAGCTTTTGTTTACAATGTGTTAATTCCAGCCCAGGTTTATTATTACCAGTAGTGCTGTGAAATTACATGTGTCTTCTTCTGTTTGTGGTGTGTGCATTCTTTCAGTACAAATATAGGAGAAATAAAATATAGAATTAAAACCTTAGACTGTATTTTTATTGTTATTATTAGTTTAAATTGAAACCGAGGATGCCTCAAAAGTAAGCTACATGTATAAATTCGGAAGCCTGGGGAAAGCTTTAGACAAATGGTGCCTGCAATGAAACAGAAACACTGGGGGTTAGCCCCTACTCTTCCACAGAAGTGAGTTAGGTTCATTAACATGTGCTTTCCATCTAGTCCGAAGTACATAGCTTGATCATCGTTAAAGCCTAGGCATCTAGTGTTGAAGTCACAACTGTTGATTGCTTCGTCAAGTCGCGACTACTGTTTTTTAACTACTCGGTTTATTGTGCCGCCACGACTACTACAAAAATAGTCACGATTTTTTGCTTGGTGAACCAATTGTGCCACTCACGACTATTCACGACAACATTTTTTTTTTTTTCACAAGACTCGGGAAAGTACTGAGTATACAGTGGTAACACACATCGGTGTACGGTTGTATGGTTAAAAAAACAAAAAAATAATATTCTTTATCCCCGATGCAAATTTAACATCTCTTATAAATTAACTTATGAAACACAGTCAGACATCACACAACATTGTGTGCTTTTAGATGCATAATAAAAGGCTTCAGGCCTGACATATTTATTATGAGTAATTACCCATTGTGTCCAGTCGCTTACAAAAGTAAATCTGTGAATTCTTATGTTGTACAAAACGTACCCAAACCCTTTAAGGTATTGTTAACTGTTGAGTTTCCATCAAACACTTGTACAACTTGAAAGAACAAAATATGGTAATAATTCAACAATCATATTTGTATTTTTGTCGTTTTTTTTTATTTTCAAGATGAAAACAACTATGATTGGAAATACATTAACAATAAAGAATCATTTTTTTAAATTGAAAGAGGTAAATAACTGTTTTCTTTTTACAAAGTTAAAAGTATGGTACAGGAAAAAAGGTCACTTTCAGTAGCTACAATAAAATGTATACAATAATGTAATCATGAAACATTGCATGAAGATATCAGATACAGAAGGCAACAATTATACAGTATGAATGAATATCACTTGAAATTAAAGATGTCTGTACAATATACTTTGATGCAACGATCTGTCATGCATATACTTTGAAAAGAGCACTTGTCACTGCTCTTTTTCCGACTATTGACACGGCATGAGTGTTGTATGTATAAATTAAAGCAATCGCACAATATCGGTAAACAGTATTTTCCAAAGGCCCACACTTGGTGTATCACAACTTATATATAAAATAACAAACCTGTGAAAATTTAGGCTCAATCGGTCATCGGAGCCGGGAGAAAATAACGGGAAAACCCACCCTTGTTTCCGCACGTATTTCTGTGTCGTGAGATGTGTTTAAAATAAATCAGTTATTCTCGATATCAAGAATTGATAATTGTTTTAATGTTTTTTCAAAAAGTAAAGCATTTCATGGAATAATATTTCATGGGAAGTCTTTCACCATTACCTTCTGTAAACCCTGTAAGTTATTCGTAAATCTGTGAACTTTTAATTTTTGTTCTGTTCAGAAAGTGTCAAATGGCTTTAACACAAGTCTTCTTAAAAATGTAATCACAACACTGGGTTTTGAAAGAGTGAATTGGTTTTTACTCTCTAGCTTTACAATAAACACACCATCCAACTTACATGTGGACATTACATGTATATGCAACAATGTAGACGTGTTTTTTTTTTCTCAAATAATGGTAATATAAAAGGCAAGTGATAAGAAAAAATAGTAGTTATAAACATCTTTTGTACATAGACCTGTAAACTAAATAACACCCTTTGAAAAATCAGTACAATCACAAGTTTGTTGAAAGCCTTGCATTTCTTGCAGATAGTTTCCTATTGGTAAGGTTTAGGGCACCCCCCCCCCCCCCAAATCACTAAAATGAAAAAGTCTTAGTTATCTACTTCACCTCATGAAATTAAAGAATGCCCCAACTGAAAACAACTTATTATTGTACTAAAAATTAATTCACATAAGGCCTTTTATAAACATTGAGCAACTGTATCAACATCACTCTGGGAAAACGTATCAGCACTCGTTGAATACACAGTTTTGTTAATTAAGGCTTGTTAGTTTAAACATTCAGAAATAAACGTAATTGGCTTTAATGGAAGGTACAGTACATGACTGGTGTCTGTATAAGATTGTATTAAGCATTCTGAGCACCAATGAGCCCAAGGAACCTGGGTAGGATCCAGTGTTCCGAAGCGTCATCAAGCTCCAGTTACCGCCTTCGTGCATCACCAAGCTAATCCGCATCATCAGTTTCGAGTTTAAACCTATGGGTTTTTTTCAGAACCACCCCAACTTATTTAGAGATCATCTTTACATGGTGTTACCGCAAACCTTACTAGGAGTAATCTTCCTGAGTACCCTTCCAATTCAATAATGAGGCAGCCCACATCGCTACTTCCGGTGACCCCCTTGCTCATTTGTGTTGCCAATATCACCACCTCGCTGTGAAGCTTTGCCATGAAGGATATATCGATCCAAAAATGTTCATGTTGTGTTATTAATTGGCATTTTCCTTGACCTATGCAGTAATCCGGCATTTTCATGTGGGGGCAACAACATCATTTTATGTTTTTAGGGGAGGGCTATTTTATGAATCGTTCCATTCACTTGCGCATTTTAAAGTATGTTTTAATCTAATTTGGGGCAGGCAAGTCATGGTGCTCTATAACTTCACCAATGTGCTTTATCTTGATTCACTAAGAGAATTCATAATAATTTTTAATTTTTTGTTTCTATTTTCTTTAAACAGAAGTATCGATAGAACCATCAATTTCAATAACACAATTTGCATTTTGCCTGTTAGGTTCCTGGAGTTCTTCTGCCATGTAAACGGGTCCAATAAAATCCATTTCCTGACCTTCTATCCGTTTTGCGACAAGGTTTCCTAAGCTGTCGTAGTCCCACTGCACCAGTGACTTAACAGTGGAATCCTGGCTCAGGTCAGGGTCTGCCGTTTGCGTTCCGAGACTGCGGCGTTTAACAAAACGCTTGGCTCGTCTGTTCATTGCGCACTCTTGATAAGAGCCATTGCGACGTGGCGAGGTACTAGCTTGGTGGTAGTTGTGGAGAGCCATGTCATAACTGAGGCTCTTGGGAAGGACCCGGCTGCCATGGCTGTGTTTCCTCTTCATAGAGCCATAGTCGCTCTGTGTTGAGTAACAGTCATACACACTACTGTCACTGCTTTGGTAATGCCTCAAACTGGTCTGGTATGGCATATAGGGAGTGCTATATGTCTCATGGTAGGGACTTCGACTATTGGGTGCGTTTCTTTGGAAATAGTACGGGTTTTGACTTGGATAGGATGGGACGCTGTAGCGGGATCGTCTGATTCCCATGACTCCATCCACGCTGATGCTACTCGGTGAGATAAACCGTTCCTGGTACTCGGACTTCACCGAGCTGGATCGATTGAGGTTAATACTCGCCGAGGTCTCATCAACACTCGCCATGAAGAGGCCCGGATCGATTGAACCAAGTCTCGACATGATTCTGTCGTGATTGTGAGAGAACATTCGGTCATCTGCAAGAGGTCTGCCCTCCTCCAAAGAAGCCATTGCTCTCAGTCGCAAACTATCCTGTGAAATGAAACTCTCAACATACCCCGAGTCTTTTGAGTCGTTCCGCTGGTTGGATCGCATCCCAAAGTACTGATTGAGTTTAAAGCGCTTCTTAGCATCGCTCAAGCTCTCCGTCTCGGAGCTCTCAATGCAGGTGCTCTTCTCCTCTAGAGAGGCATCATCCGATTCTGAGTCGTCCCTCGTCATGGCAACCAAGTTGCTATGGTGAACATCAACATCACTTGTTAGTCCTAGAGGTATGCGATTCTCCTCGCTTAGAACTGACGTCTCAGTCGGAATCTCCTCGATTAAGGAGATGGCTGGGTTATCATAGGCGTGCTCGTTGGCATCATGGCTGAGGTTCTTGGCCAAGAGTTTGGTCTTGGATGATGATAAGTCACTGTTGGTGCGATGCTGCCTGACCCCTGGGGGGAAACTGTTGTTTTGAGATGGGTAGGTCCCAGCATCAAGGAGTGCATCCAGTGTTCGGTTACGATCTAGACTGTTCTCAACGTGTACCTGAGTTTGTGAAGAGAATGCATTCGATTAGGTTATAGGTAGTTGGTGCTTTATCTTTTATTGCCTTGGCTTTATGTAGGTGTGGGTTCCTTTCATGTCAAGATCATTCCCAATCTGTACGGGTGATTGTGATTCATCAGATGTGCCTTGAAAAGGGTTAACCCTTTAAAAGACACTTGACACTATTGGTAATTGTCAAAGTTTTTTCAGATGCTTGATTTCGAGACCTCTATTAAATCTAATCAAATTCAAATATTTGAGTGAGAAATTTGCTCTTTCCCAAAAACTACGTTACTTCAGAGGGAGCTGTTTCTCACTATGTTTTAAATTATCAACAGCTCTCCATTGCTCGATACCAAGTAAGGTTTATGCTAAAAGTTATTTTGAGTAATTACCAATAGTGTACATAACCCTGATGGTGCCTTTGCTCAAGATGCCTACACTACCACCTGGTTTTTGGGATTTATATACCCTTTTGGTGCCTTCTTTTAAATCAGCAAATACCAGCATCTTTGAATTTTCAAGTCTTTTTCGATGGATTTTATGGGTATTTGGGTTTAGTAAGTGGGCATGTGTATTTGGTCACCTTGTTTTACATGTACACACATCTCGGTGTAAATGGGTGCAAGAGGATGTTGGGTACAAGAGGGTGGCATTTGGGTATTAGTGGGTGCCTTCCTGTACCTTAGGTATCCTGGCCCTTGACTGTAATGATGGACTATGGGAGCGTCTCAGAGGCTTTGTGGTATTCTTGGCGCTACAAGATGTACGCCTTCCCATCTTTATGGTCACTCGCCTTACTGGTGGTTTCCCCTCTTTAGGAGACGATTCCTGCAATTATGGAATAACACATGGAGAGAGGAGATATGGATGGTTAGCAAAACAGAAGAAAACAGAACCATTCAATTATGTATTGCAATGATTTCCACCAAATGGTCATGTCTAGCATGCATTCGCCTATGTCCTTTACATGTCACGTATTGTCCTCACATGTCACGTATCTTTTTGAATCGTTGGTTCTGCCTATATTCTCCTCTTTCCATGTGTTGGTTGCCACGGCACCAATCTGACACCAGATTGCTTCTCTTGCAGTGTCCAGCAAATTCAAGTTTTATTTCAAGGCACTGTATGCCCGGGCACATGTTTTGTAAATGACAAAGACCAGTATTCTAACTTTGTGTCTAACAGCATTATGCATAACAACAAATTTGTGAACAATTTGACTCGATCGGTCATCGAAGTTGCAATAGAATAAAAAGGAAAACGCCCCCTCAGATGCCGAAAAAAGACTTCAGGTATGATCAGGCTGGGTATTATGAAGTCTTTTTAATGAATTATCTCTTTCTTAAAAACTACGTTACTTCAGAGGGAGCCGTTTTATTATAATGTGTTACCATCAAAAGCTTTCCATTGCTGGTTACCTAGTGAGTTTTTATACTACCAATAATTTTGAGTAACTACCAATAGCATCCAGTGCAACAAGATTAATGAAGGTCACTGGTTCAAATCCCACCCGTGTCTGTGGACCTTTTCCTACAGACTTTTCCTTTGAAGCCAAGTCCGATTGGACCGCAAAATTGATTATTTGAAATACCTTTATTTATAGATTTGAGAAGGTTTAAACTATCCTAACGTATACTTTGTCCTATTACAATTTTATATATGCGAAAGATTGTTTCATGTTTTGTTTTGTTTCTTCCTTTCGTTTTGAAACGGCATCTTGCTGTCAAAATTTGTTCAAAGAAAAACTTTTTTGTGAAAATCGGACTAAAGCAACTTTGATACAAGGAACACACATTGCTGTCATCCCATACAAACACACGGGCAACACAAAGAGTGCGCTGAGGAGAGGGGGAATGCACTCATGGGTGGAGAGAAGCATTTATGGTTGATTTCCGCAGTAACCTGGTACAGAGTTCTTGAAGGTGTGGCAATAACATGTTTGTTCACAAATATAAGTATTTTGTCTAGAAATTTCCTGCATTAACTACAGATCAAGTGATGAGTTCTGTATAAAAGCTTCCTGTAGTAGCCGCATCATTTCAGTGCTTTTTAGTAAACAAGTTGGCATAAATTATTTACACCAAACAACGCACTAGTTCTTCAATAAAAGTCCTCCCTAAAATGAACACCAAATGCCACTATTCATTAAGCCTGTTTTTTAAAAGATTAATAAAAAAAGGCAAACAAAGAAAGCGTGGAGTCATCTCTCACGATGTACGATGGACTTTGACGTCATAGAAACGGTGACGTCATTGAAACGTGTCAGACATTAAAACTAAAAGGCACGCAGTCAACAACAATTTCCCGCCACAAATATTTGAGTGATGATCGACTCTACATTTGGTGCCACATCCATCATTTTTAATGTTTTACTTTTGCTAAACTAATTTTGTTTTAATAACACAGTGACTGAAATTCAACCACACCCCTTTAACTCAAGCAAGTACCGAATGCATGTTTGTAAACGTCACTTAATCCTACCATTGGGCATTTGATAATTAGTGGTTCTTTTGGGAATATATTTCTCGGAAAATTCCACAAAAACAATGTTTCATTGTACATTTTCCTCGGGCTTTAAATTTTCAACTATTGCTTACACTGTCAGTGGATTTCATGGAACTTTCATAAAGAATTGATCTTAAAATACAACGTGTGTGTGCTTTTCATTATGTCCATTGTGGCGTTGTTTTACTTGTTACTTACAGACGTTCCTTGAAATTGTATATTAAAATGACGGCCGATAATGTGCAATCAGAATTTGTTTCAAAACAAACATTTACTTGTATTCAATGACTTAACACACACAAGAGGATTATTCACAGATTGTTTTTCCTTTCAATTTTTTCTTTTTGTTTGTGTGTATTTATATTTTTTCTTCTTCTTCTGTTTTTCTTTCTTTTAAAGAAGGTGTACACTATTGGTAGTCAAAGACCAGTCTTCTCACTTGGTGTATCTCAACATATGCATAAAATACCAAACCTGTGAAAATTTGACGGTCGTCGGAGTTGCGAGATAACTATGAAAGAAAAAACACCCTTGTCACACGAAGTTGTGTGCTTTCAGATGCTTGATTTCGAGACCTCAAGTTCTAAACTTGAGGTCTCGAAATCAAATTCGTGGAAAATTACTTCTTTCTCGAAAACTACTCCACTTCAGAGGGAGCTGTTTCTCACAATGTTTTATACTACCAACCTCTCCCCATTACTTGATACCAAGTATAGTTTTGTGCTAATAATTATTTTGAGTAATTACCAATAGTGTCCACTGCCTTTAAAGAATACTTCAATTAACTGATTTCCCAGAGAGTTGCATGTGCTTTCTGTCCACACTGTTTACATTTGTATAATTTGTCCTTAAGTAATTTTGTCGAAAATACGTACAATCATTTCCATCTTTTTTACGACCGTCTAATAAAAAACGAAATAGTGATATTCAGAAATTTTTAATTTTGTGAGAGACCAGATTTATTGACAGTCAGATTTGCATCATAAAGCAACTTAATAAAGAGACCCACGCTCAAAAAAAACATGCACGTCTTCAAAGATATTGCCAAAAAAGAGATACCGCAAACATAACTTAGTTGGTGAAGCCCGGCACGTTAAACCGGTGGTCGTTTGTTTGAGTCCCACTCAATTAATTTTGTTTTAGTTCAACCTCAAATCATTTAAAGAATATTGTAATTTTATTTCATCATTCAGGAACATCAGTAATAAATTTTGCTAAATAATTTTGATTTAATATTCATGTCTGGTCATTATTCGAGGTTTGTTGGGCTCCTTATCTGAGAATGGAAATAAATGAAATCGAATATTTTTGTGTTTATTGAAATACGTTGTTTCAAAAACAACAGTTACTAGACGCGGCACCAATTCCACAACTCACTCATCCGAACCCCCGTAGGCCTCTGCTTACACTTTATATCCAGCCGTCGATTTCACGAAACTCTTCCTAACTTGGGATTAATCTTAGAACTTAGGACGAGTTAGGTTCCGTGTCCAAATACATAGGACGCATTGAACCCATCTTAAGTTAGAACGGGTTACTCGTCCTAACTCGAGATAGGATTAATCCTAGCGTTTGGCACAGTTAACATATCGCGCCAAATAGAAAACAGGCCGTATAGCAAAAGGACTCGCATGTGACTTGAGTCAAGTCTACATAACTCCCGCCCCGTCAAACCCATTGCTGTAACAACAGACGCGCGGCAGAATGAGTGATGATCTCAGATGATTTTTTTTTAACCATGCTTATACAGAGTTCTCGCTTATACAGAGTTCTCGAATTGCGCCTTGGAAAGCATAGAGAATGCCGTAATGATTTCTGAAGATCGGAGATTGATCATGAAGGAAACTCGAGAATTCACAAGACCTCTTCAAACTCTAGAACACCCAACAATCGTTGTCATAGAGCCCGGGGGTTCTAATAGTGCACGAAACCAGACACTGATTTTGTCCACACTGCATGGACAAGAAATTCTGAAATAGAACAAAATGTGAGGCTGTGGGCAGATTGGTCCATTATGTCGACTCGGGAAGGGTGTCCTAAGCTCTGCTGTCAATCTTTCGATTTTATGGTCATTATCGGTTAAAGCTTCAGCTGTGTTGACTCTTGTATTTGGAGGTTTGGGCCAATTAAAGATGCTGGGTCCGAAAATGGGCTTAAACTTTAAAAATGTATTTTTTTTTATAGATCCGAGAAAGTTACAAGCTTTCAATAAGCCATCATGGGGTACATAATACTTTGTCCATAATAGTTTGAGTGGGGGAATATACACCAACAATGAATAACCGTGTCCACCATAGCTATCTCAACAAGGCTAATTATGGAGGTGTTGCGAACAAGTGCACACAAAAAACAAGGCGGGTGTTTTTCAACTTGAGCCGTTTCTTTCATAATCAAAGTCAACAGTTTTTTCCCCTGAAAACAGCTAAAACTACGTCTACGAAACAAACCCTGATCATGTTATCTTTTGCGTAGGCATTTCGGTGTAGACTCTTTGATTTGATTTCGTGACAAAGCTTTGCTTTGAACATTGACTCAGTCCTTTAGTAGATGAGTTTTTCAATGGGCCGTGGCTGTGCGGGAAAGACTGTATAATAATATGTGCATAGTGTTTTATAAAACTATGATGGACGAGGAGTACATGCATCCGCAACTGATATGAGATTCATCACAGCATGGTCTTAGTTCGATACGTTATTATCACTGATTGATCACTGCCAGACTTGGTTCAATTTCTAAGTTACTATTCTTCGCTCTATTCATGTGAAGCAGTTCAAACATTATTTCTAGATCTTTCTCTTTTGGATATCAACATTGTACAGCAAGTGGTAGTTTTGAACACTCTCTCCTCAAATGCAATGTGTGTATCTTACGGGCGTAGGCCTAGGCCTTTATCACACGGCAATTTGACCTTGCCTGTTTTAAACGGCCGTGAACAAACTAGTAGCTACCCTTTTATTCCCATTTATAAATACCTTTTTGGTTAAAAGTCGAAGTAAAGTTTTTAAAAATCTGTAAAACCTATCCGTTTCCGATGTGCTCGAGCTCTGTATGTTTCTGCCTCCATGGTATGTACATGTTACATGTACATGTACGACGTCCGTGTTTTGCATGCGGTTATAAACACTGGTCATTATCAAAGGTTTAAACACCCCCACGTGACGCGCTCTCCACCAATTAGAATAGCGAAACTGTTTGAGGCATTTATTAATAATTGTTAATGTATTTAAATTTTTCAATTCTATTATTGGTTTTCTCGGTCAAATTCGGCAAATGAGCAGCCAATTTAATTTTCATGCGTTCGAATAAAAGCTATTTTGCCTCTCCGGTTTTTACTGCGTTTCAAATTCAGATATCGGTCATTCAATTTCGTTTTGAGTCGAGTCAAATTCCTTTAGCACTCTGTTCAATTTAGCGTATCGTCATTCTTTTTCGTGACACACACACCTCAAGAAACGTCTGCGAATTTGAATGCTGCTTTGATGAATTGTTAAATTGAATGATTATTTTGTTAAATCGAATGACGCAACATTACATTTGACTAATCATAAAACGAAATCGAATGACCCTTTTCAGTAGCATTCGATTTCATGCGAAATAGAATAGGCTGGTAGTTAAATTGGCTGCTCATTTTCCGAAATTGACCGAGAAAACCTATATATAAAAAACTGCTCGTCAATTTTTAATGATAAAAAAACGAGATTTTACGAGTCACAACACAATCCGTTTTCATGGTCACTTAAAACAATTAGCCTTCATTAAGGTGCATGGCCCCGAGGCAGTAACAAACTCTAATGTTGTCTTCGGCTTTGAGCCACCCTCTCCATTAAGGAAAACCTCATTAGTATAACTCTTTGGTGTAAACCCTTTCAGGTAATAATGCACCGTAAAATATATGATGATCTAATTGTTTTTGTGCACTCATGCTGCGACGCCGAAGGCCGCCATTACCGCTAATGGTGAACTGCCATTTAAATATATTGATGATTTATTTGTTGGGCTGGTTGGCAAACACAGCACCGTCCATTTTACCTCAAACTCGACATAATATTTAATGAAGACAAACATCCCCAAATGGAGTCACTTTGGGAGCAGTTTATCATCTGATTTTTAAATGGAAGGGCGCCGTTGTCTTTGGGTTATCATTTGATTCAATGTCAATCACAAGGGGACCTTTGGTCCGTGGATGACGCCATGTTATTCTCCTGTTGCAATGAATATACAACTTGTAATTGTATAACAATGATTCACATTATCCAAAAAGAACCAAGAATCAGAACCCGTAACTGGGAGCGGACACGTGCGGACACGACTGCAACCGTGGACTTTTGTACCTCTTTTGTTTATACTTTCACTTTATGCAACATCTCCATTGGTTTTGTACACGTTTTCTAACTGTGAACCTTTCCCGAACCATGGACCCTATTGTCCTCCTTTGACATAGCTCCCTGATTTAAATGAATATACCTACTCAAACACCTGCAATCTATAGCAACCGGGGTGGGGGGGGGGGGGACCACAATGATTTCCTTTGTGATAGCAATCGTGAACCTAGTGTCCCTTTTGTTATAGGTCCCCGGTTTGAATGTGGATACCTACCCACGCACACACGGATATGGTAGGCCTATATGGGTTCCTGCTATTGTTGTTCTATTATTTCCCTTATTTATGAAATTATCTGTGGGGTACCACTTTAACAAACAAAGCCTTGTGGGGTAGCATTGTTCCAAAAGTACCCCGTAAGTGGGCGTGTGTACAAAGCGCACCGCAAACGCATCCCAAACATCATGGTACACTGACCCCACCCAACCAAGAAGCAGGGCCATCATAATGTGTTTTCTCTCTTTATTTTTCTTTCCCGTATAGGTAACAGAATACACAATTCCTGTCGTCGCAAATATCGCCACAACAATCTAATTACTTTATGTAGCCGTTTTGCAACGCACCGTTAAGTGATTAAGTAATTGGTACTCCGTACTTTCCGAGGTCACCTTCTGTTTCCTATGGCCGATGTCTTGTTTAAAGGCACTGGACTCTCTTTTACTCAAACTATTTTTATCGAAAAGTCTTAATTGTTTTCAAGCAATGGAGAAACACTGTGAGAAACGGTTCCCTTTGAAGTAATCTAGTTTTTAAGAAAGAGGTAATTTATTTCTAACATAATTAAAATGTTATAGGCCTGAAGTATTTTAATGATTTTAGGCATCTGAAAGCACACAATTTTGTGCAACAAGTGTGTTTTCTCCTTTCACTATTCTCTTGCAACTTCCATGGCCAATTGAGTCAAAATTGTCACAGTTTATTGTTTTATGCATGTGTCGGGATACAGCAAGTAAGAATAGTGGTCTTTGACATTTCCCAATTTCAGTGCCTTGAAACCAACCACTAGACCCCCGTGAGTTTTGCGTGTCGACAGAGGCCAGCCAGTACAAAATCATGTAACTTGCACAATACGGGTAACGCAAACAATCAGCACTGTAAAATTGATTACTTGTTATCCTTTTGCATAACTTTGTTTTTCTTCAAAATCTTACTCCTGCTATATTTAAAGACACTGAACACTACTGGTAATTGTCACAGACTAACCTTCACAGTTGGTGTATCTCAACATATGCATAACATAACAAACCTGTGAAAATTTGAGCTCAATCGGTCGTCGAAGTTGCCAGAAAGAAAACAACGCACTTGTCACACAAAGTAGTATGCTTTCAGATGCTTGATTTCGAGACCTCAAATTCTAAATCTGAGGTCTCGAAATCAAATACGTGGAAAATTACTTCTTTCTCGAAAACTACATTACTTCAGAGGGAGCCGTTTCTCACAATGTTTTATATCAACTCTCCACATTACTCGTTACCAAGAAAGGTTTTATGCTAATAATGAATTTGGGTAATTACCAATAGTGTCCACTGCATTTAAAGAAGAGTGGCTTCAAGATAAAATTAAGTTTTAGCGAGAAGCACCCATTTTCCAGTAAACACCAGCGTGGGTTCCCACGTTGGATACTCATTCAGAGCAACATTTGAAGCATGACGTCATATGATTGTTCATTACCCAAGACGAATTTTCGCGCCAGACGATAGGAACAATTAATCAGTGCCGTTTTGATTTAATAATCATCAAAACTCATGAATGAACTAACCTGTACACAAATGTACAGACCATGAAGTGTAAGGTTAAGTCGAGATTTTGGATTGTAACAAAAATTGCACATGAAGCTTTGGGTATAAACTGTTTTTAACGCAAGGTTGCAGATGTTACAAGGACTGTATTGCTGGATATTGTCAAAGACAAAGTATTCTCACCTGGTGTATCCAAACTTTAGTATGGAATAACAAATCTGTGAAGATTTCTTTTGGGCTAAATTGTTCATCAAAGTTACCATCTTTTTTGATTGAGAAACTACATTGTAAAAACAGTGCTTAGAGTTTAAACACATTATTTTGGTGTACACTTGTTAAACATAAACATGTTTATCATGTTGACACCTGCTTACGTTTGTAGGATTCAAACACACACACACAATAATCTGAACATGTAAAGGCTAAACATGCGGAAAAAGTGGGTACAAAGCTTATGTTTAATAAATGTGTTAAGGACTGTTTTTAGAGTGTTGCACTTCTTTCTAAAAAACTCGTTACTTGAGGGAGCTGCCGTCGATATCACAAACTTAAGACTAATCTTAGGACTTAGGACGAGTCCCAACCCTGGGCATGCAGACTTTAAGATTAATCCTAAGTTAGGACGAGTAACTCGTCCTAACTCGAGATAAGACGTGTCCTAATTCTTTGTGAAATCGACGGCTGTTTCTCGCAATGGTTTTTTACTATTAACGACTCTCCATTGCACGTAATACCAAGTAAGTTTTTGTGCTGAAAATCATGTTGAGTAATTACCAAGATGTGTCCATCCAACAGCTGGCATAATTGCGCCATCTACAGAGACAAATGTTCAACGGATCATCGTGAACCGACGCAATCCCGCAATAAACATTTCAAGTCCTACAAATTAGATCAAAGAATGAAAAAACACTATCTGCATTGCCATGTCTCTTTACTTGGGGTTTAGGTGTCGTAATAAACTCATCCCTCCCCCGGGAAATAAAACAAAAGGTCGAGATTGTATACAAGAGGCCGCCGAGTGAAAAGGGTTTGCGATTTTATGATATCATGCTGACTCAGTGAAAACGTGTTCGCTTTCATATGAGAACCCTTTGAATAAGTGTCTTTAGCAATCAGTAATGATGAACATTCCATGTAACAACCGGAAAACTGGCCGGGTAATGCTGTACACAAATCAAACACTTGATTAATTTCGGCGGCTTTTGCTTCAAGACCCGAAAAATGCCCAGAACACATATAAATTCGTAAACATTGTCTGTGTCTGTTGTATAATATAGAACCGAGTAAAAGTTAGTCATCAACTGATAGTGATGTCAGTATTTCAATTTTGAAGCACTTCGCTTGAAATAATTTATTGCGGTTGGGCTAAGTGGAAGACACAAAAAGCATACGTCATTGCAGCTGTTGCTGGCTCGTGAATAACAATTTACAATACACTGGTGAAAAAAAATAGCAATGTGCCAACAACGCTCGTACCGTTGCCGCCCAAATCTCCGTGCCTTCGCGCTTATCCGAGTTGTTAAGACGTTCAATTATTTGCGTTCCGTTTACGCTCGACGATTCTGAAAAACTGTAATTGTTTAAAGTGGTTACAGCATTTTTGTAAATCTCACACGCCCCGTTTCTTAGTATTTTATTTATTTATTTATCTTGTTTAGGCTGTGTGGCTCCTTGGTTTGGAAGCTCGTTTAGACATGGACTAGAAAAATTGAGTGTTTGAGGTCGAGAACACAATACTCCATTTCTGAAACTTTTTCTTAAAAGTGCACGCACATACACATTGAGAGGGTAGTTTCTTAATTTAAAATCGTATCAGGCAACTCATTTCATCTATTGAAGTTACAATACTTAAAGGACATTACAAAATTGGTTTTGCTAACAAAACAGTTGCTGGCGTGTAAGCATGTAATCCACCATATACATAAACTGACAAACCTGTAGAAGTTTGAGATCGATCGGCCATCTGGGTCACGAGAAAATAGTGAAAAACCGATTACACATCTTTGCATGACATCGATGGACGAAAACAATTAATAAAAATGCTCACTGAGCGATAATTAGTTTAATTTATTTCTCACCAACATTTCAGTCATAAATATTTCAAGGGATATTTTCTACTATCATCATTAGACCGTGATAGTTTGATATAAATCTGTGATCTTCGTGATTTTGTTACGTACCAATTCTGTAACGTTCCTTTAATGTTTGCACCCCGTCCGAAAATAAAAACAGGAGTGAATAAACTACAAACAAAAAGTAATTTAAAGGCTCTGCAGCCGATTTCACGAAACGCTAAGATTAATCCTATTTCGAGTTAGGACGAGTAACACGTCCTAACTTAGGATTAAATCTTAAGGTATGCATGCTACAGTGCTGGGCTGGGACTCGTCCTAAGTCCTCAGAATAATCCTAAGTAAGGAAGAGTTTGGTGAAAACGACTGCAGGACACATTTGGTCATTTTCAAAGACCAGTAATCTCACTTGGTGTATCCTAACATATGCATAAATGATCTTACCTCTCTGGGTCGCCTCTTCTTGCTCTCCTCCGCACCTTGTTTCCTCTTCTTAAATTTACTCCTGCAGAATAAGAACAACAGACAGAAGAACGGTTAAGATTACAACCTCGACCCCATATTGGCGGTTTACTTTGTAATCTCTATTCGATATCGCCAGCAAGCACTGCCACAAACATGATCATAGAGTGTTTTTCGTGTCCATTCTATGAACAACAGTTTGAAACCCACTGATGTAATAGGTATCGCAATGTTTCTATATCACCTAACAATCGCTGTGCCAATGATGACAAAGTGCTTTGAGTTTGTCGTATAAAAGATCTTCAAAGAGTTGCTTCGAAACAGGCGAACGTGGCCTAAGCCGGAGCCTGACAAGCCAGAACTAAAAGCGGAGCCCAAGCCAGAAACCTTAGCTCTAGCCAGAACCCTGAGCCCAAGCAATAATTCTGAGCCCAAGCCCGGAACCCATGCCCGATCCCAAGCCCCAGCCCGAGCCCGGAACCCAAGCCGGAACCCATGCCAGAACCCATGCCCGGAACCCAAGCCCCAGCCCAAGCCCGATCCCAAGCCCCAGCCCGAGCCCGGAACCCAAGCCGGAGCCCAGGCCAGAAACCATGCTCGGAACCCAAGCCCTAGCCCAAGCCACAGCCCAAGCCCAAGCCCGGAACCCAAGCCCCAGCCCGAGGCAGGAACCCAAGCCCGGAACCCAAGCCGTAACCCGAGCCCGGAACCAAAGCCCGGAACCAAAGCCCGGAACACAAGCCCGATCCCAAACCCCAGCGCAATCCCAACTCGTGGTTTCAGCAAGGTAACAGGGTGAACAGTGTGATATATAACAGCACGTTACACCGGGTTTCTTTTTGGCGTATACTCTTACCTGATGCGGAGTGATATGGCTGTGATGGCGAAGCAGCCGATGACAATTGATAACGTGACGAATAGCGCCAATTTGAACTCATCTGGTAAAAATACAATAAAAAGATACCGATATATTATTTACGTAAAACGTAAAAGGGGTGACGCAAATAACATAAGATGTAAAAGGGGATGACGCAAATAACATAAAACGTAAAAGGGGTGACGCAAATGGGTTTTTTCCTAGTTTGTTACACATATCCAACCTATGAATATTTCAACATAAATCAGGTTCGGTGCTTATTGAGGGCATCACAAAATTATTATGTGCCAGGTTTTTTTTTTCAATGAATTAACATGACACTGTTAAAGGGTATAGGCCCATACCTTCTGTAGATCATTTTGTTGACAACGACATGAATCCCTAATAACTAACTGTGAATGACGATGTATGTAATATAATTTACCTGTAGAATTAATTCAACTTCATGAGTCGATCGCGAATAACTTGTTAATTCCAAAAATATAATGTTCGTCTCCTGAGACATGGTGTTTTGTGTCATACAAAAAGTACCCAAAGCATTTAATATTCTATTTATTAGCACTTTTAAATGAACACCATGGTGTTTGATCGAGAACGTGATCCAATCCCAACCATACACCCTTAATAATACTATAATGTATTTGTTACTGAAACTAGAGAGTAGAACATAATTGAGTTTGTTTTTCAATGTACCAGCATGGTTTACGTTTCAATTCAGTTTTAGGTTGTGATACTCACGAACTGCCCCTTTATTATGAATCTAGGTGCCGCAAAACACAAAGTCCTTGGGCTAGTTTCCAAAACTTAGTTCAAGCTCTGTTTAAAAAAAATACACCTTGAACAAAACTTAAAGGCACTGGACACCATTGGTAGTTAATCAAAGTGATTGTTAGCAAAAAATCTTACTAAGTAGCAAGGAATGGAGATAAGTTTATGAAATAAAACATTCTGAGAAAAGGCTCCCTCTGAAGTAAAGTAGTTTATGAGAAAGTTGTAATTTCTCACTCAAACATTTATAGACTTCATTTCATTATCTCTTGCAACTTCAAGGTGGCGGACAAACTTAATAATCACACTCTAAAGTTTTAAATACTGACTCTCGAGAGGTTTGTGACGAATTTGAAAGCTACAAATGAAAATTGTGCACGAATAATAGACCATATACGAATGGGTGTTCACGGCTATGGCTACGGCTGCATCGCCGCGTCACCATGCATGTATGGAGTGCTTGTTTCCTGCAGCATGATTGTGTTCAACCCTCCCCCCCCCCCCCCCCAACCCCCTAATTTTACTCATTGATCACAACAACTGAGGAAAAGAAAAAACACTTTGGAAGTAAATCAATTAAATTAAGTCTACAAATTTCAGTCCATAAAAGAACTTAGTAAAACATCATATAGGTATTATTAAAGGGTACAAGTTAAAGGGTCTATGTAACTTTTGTAGGACAAAAAAACACAATGTCCACAGATTAACACTAAACTTACACAGTTTCAAGATAATGATAGTAGAAAGCTTCCCTGAAAATATCACGTGCTGAGGTGCTGTAGTTTTGGGGAAATGAGTAAAACAATGCCATGAAAATAATTTTTGTGTCATGATACGAAAATTGTTTTAATCATTTACAAACGTATTTTCATGACATTGTTTTACTCATTTCTCAAAAACTACAGCACCTCAGTAAGTAATATTTGAAGGGAAGCTTTCCACTATAATTATCTTCAAACCCTGTAAGTTTAATGTAAATCTATGGACATTTTGAAAAAGTACCCAAATCCTTTAATGCTACATTTGCCTTGAGTTTGAGTATAATATTTTCAATAGGTTTTCCTCATAACATACAATATAACAAGAGGTTAAATGCTCACTTCCCTGTCTTTGTCAAATCCCTGATATTTGTTTTATTGAAATGGTGGTTGCTCGGAAACACGCACTGAAGACTCTGTTGCCAGGTTTTTTCTTTTTATATAGTAAAGTAAACGTCTTTCCCGTTTACATCGGAATTCACTTAGGGATCAGAGTATTAAATTTCATTGATGCTTATTCGAGCTTTTAAGACAAGACCCGTACATTAAAAATGTCCGTAAGTGTCAATTAATTAACGACTAACATTGTTTGATCATTTGATTCTAAAGTATACATCGAGCATCTAATCGAATATTCCAACCAATATAAATACTTATTGTAGTGTATTTTATTTAGGCAATTGTATGTGGTATAGTTGCCACTTAAGGTGGTTCTCTGAATTCAAGCATGCGACATTTTCAGAAGAGTAAAGCAGAAGAAATATATGTGAGTGTTGAAGTTTGTATTCATATTATTTCCATTTAGGCCAACAGCCAATTTCATAAAATGTAGCTAAGCACAACAAAATTATGCTTACCAGCCAAACTTTACCATTACACATGTACAATTTGCGGCTGGTATTCTGCTCATTTCTGCTTTATTTTTAGCAGAAAGTTGTTAAGCACCGTTTCTGCTTCAGCGACTCTTTGAAAATATAGGTTCATGTTTTGATCATGACGACACTGGACACTATATGGGTTAGTTTCAAAGACCAGTCTTTTCACCTGGTGTATCTCAACATATGCATAAAATAACAAACCTGTGAAAAATTGAGCTCAATCGGTCGTCGAAGTTGCGAGATAATAATGAAAGAAAAAAACACCCTTGTCAGAAGTTGGGTGCTTTCAGATGCTTGATTTCGAGAAGTCAAATTCTAAATCTGAGGTATCGAAATCAAATTCGTGGAAAATTACTTATTTCTCGAAAACTACGTTACTTCAGAGGGAGCCGTTTCTCACAATGTTTTATACTAACAGCTCCCCATAACTCGTTACCAAGAAAGGTTTTATGCTAATAATTATTTTGGTGTAATTACCAATAGTGTCCACTGCCTTTAAAGCCATTGGACACTTTCGGTAAACAGTATGTCCAAAGGCCCACACTTCGTTTACCACTATTTATATATTAAATAACAAACCTGTGAAAATTTAGACTCAATCGGTCATCGGAGTCAGGAGAAAATAACGGGCCAAGGTCACGAAATTTAATCTGGTAATGTGTTGCGCAAGATTGAGATGCGCGAGCTAATCGTCCTGAGCAATCATTCTGAAAATCGTCTATGGGGATTGGGCCAAATTCCACATTTCAATTCCCGGGCAAAAAAAAAATTTTCATTGAAGCATGGCCGCCAAGTTTGACGTAATTGCCACTAGATGCTCGTGTATAATTGGGGGGGGGGGGTTGCTAATTCAAGTCTCTTCTCAAAACTTATCTTATGTCACAGGTTTTCAATGACTAATTTTGTTGTGTCTGTTTTTCTTTGTGTTGTGTTTTGTTTTTGGTTTTACTGCGCCTTGAACACACAGTGGATATGTGCGCATTACAAGTCTTATTATTATTATTTTATTATTACTAGATGATCACAGCCTAAAGTCATTATGGATTGTGACTAAAACTAACTCTCTTCAAATTGAACATTTGTTACGATAATTTCCAAATGTTTCCCTTCCTTGTCTTTGAATGCACTGGGCTCATTTTGGTTATTGTCAAAGACCAGTATTATCACTTGGTGTATTTTTTGTGGTAAGAGTCCAGTAATTTTATAACTTTACCAACAATACAAATTAGATTGGCCTGCAACTGCCGAGGCCTTAAATTATGGGAAAATGCCTGCAACTGCCTAGGCGGGGTAATTACTAATTAACAATAATTAATATCTATTACTTACAACTTTAACCAATGAGCAGGTTCATCCCTGTGAGGGGCAAACACCACCAAGCCAAGTCCAAACCTGCTACATTGGCTAAGAAAAATAGTAGCGAAGAAAACTGCCTTAATAATTGAGAACCTTCTCTGACCAGAGCTGACGATGAAGTGGACGAGCATTTGCTATGCGCCCCTCGTTGTCGTTACACCTCAGCAGTTTTCAAAAGAAGAAGGGAACAAAAGCGTGCGTCTTTTGTGCACAAAGAAAGCTTTATTTATTCTTAAAGGAATTCACTACGTTAGTCCCCTTCCAGATCACATGAGTTTTGACATGGGATCGGAAAATTAAATTAAATAAATGAATGAAAGTAGTCCTTTAATATTTACAACTATGTGCGGTTTATTTACAAAATGCATCTAAATATCTACTTGGCCAGTGTACGCGCCTTCCTGAGCGAGTGTATCTTGTAGATTCATCTGGAATAGTGTTTGATGTAAAAGATGTTGGAGAAGTGTTCAGTTTAGGAGATGGTGGAGTAGTGTTGGATTTAGGAGATGATTCAGCTGTAGCTGGAAGTGGTACTGTGGATTCGAAATCTGTATGTGCAACCTTCAACCTATCAATACTTATCGAGTCATGTTTGCCGTTAACGTCAATGATAAAATATTTGTCCATTCTTTCGATGACACAAAATGGACCATTGTACGGTGGTTGTAATGGCTTCTTGACGCGATCAACACGAATAAAA
The DNA here is from genome assembly GCF_902459465.1 of Asterias rubens. Taxonomy (NCBI): domain Eukaryota; kingdom Metazoa; phylum Echinodermata; class Asteroidea; order Forcipulatida; family Asteriidae; genus Asterias; species Asterias rubens. Next base: position 1,835,381 of record NC_047079.1, on the reverse strand, counting down.
ACATGTGTACAAGTAAGCAATTCTTTTGGAACATGACTTGAATGTTTAGAGTATCTAGGTTGTTTGGGTTGAAGTTCTGACATGTGCTGACGCAAACGGTCAACATATTTACTTGGGTCAACAGATTCCAAATCCACAGACGGAACTACGAACTCTGAGGGTAGACTGAGTGTGGTACCATACACTAGTTCTGCTACACTGCAGCCTAAGTCAGTCTTAAGTGATGTTCGAATACTCAATAATATCAGTGATAAGGATTCTGTCCAGCGATTTGGTTCAGTCTGAGCTTTGAACGATGATTTAAGTTGTCTGTGAAATCGTTCTACCATTCCATTTGCTTGTGGATGGTATGATGTTGTGCGGGTTCGATTACAACCTAAAAGTTTTGATAGACTTTCAAAAAGCTTTGATTCAAATTGGCTACCTCTATCGGTAGTGATAGTCGCTGGTACTCCGAAATTAGCTGTCCAGCCATCAACGAATGCTCTTGCAACACTTTCGGCGGAAATATCAGAAATAGGAATTGCTTGAGGCCAACGGGTGAATCGATCAATACATGTGAGTAAATAAGTGAACCCACGAGATGGTGGTAATGGACCAACGATATCAACATGAACATGATTGAAACGAACGTGTTGTGTGTCAAATGTACCTAACGGTGTCACTGAGTGGCGATGTACCTTTGCGCGTTGACATTGAACGCAATTTCTGGTCCATGTTCTAATGTCTTTATTAATGGAAGGCCAGATGAATCTTTCAGTCATGAGTCGTTGAGTAGCACGAATTCCTGGATGGGATATACTATGAATAGAATTAAATACATCACGCCAAAATTCTTTGGGTATGTAAGGACGTGGATAAGTAGTGGAAATATCACATGTTATAGTACCATGGGTAGTGAAAAGTGGCAATTCTTTGAATTGAAGATTTGACGATATACGTAGCTTAATAAGCTCTTCGTCTGTCTTTTGTTTACTAGCAATTGCACCGAAATTCACTGCAGTGATTTGTGTGATCGTTTTAGTTACACTTTCAATTTGTAATCTGGAAAGTGCATCTGCTGCCCAATTTTCACTACCTTTCACGTACCGTATGTCTGTAGTAAACTGTGATACGTAATCGAAAAAGAATATGTCAAGGGTTTGTGATCTGTTAAGATATAAAACTCTCGACCTTCTAACATATGTCTAAAATGTCGAATTGACAAATATACAGCTAGCAACTCTCGACGAAATGTACTATATTTAGTTTCTGCTGGCTGTAAACGCTTCGAAAAGAAAGCAATGGGCTTCATGACATTATTAACACATTGATGGAGTGCTCCTCCAACTGCTATGTTCGATGCATCAGTAATTAGACAAAGTGTAGCTTCTGAGTCGGGATGCACTAACAAAGTAGCTTTGGCTAGACTTGCTTTGGCTCTCTGAAAGGCTTGTAAAGCTGTATCAGGGAGTACAATTGATTGATTTTTTTATTTACCTTTCAACAGATCAGTTAGAGGTTGCAGAATCTCTGCACAGTCCGGTATAAACCGGCGGTAGAAATTAATCAACCCTAGAAATTCTCGTAACTTACGAATGAAATCAGGAATTGGGAAATCTTCAATGGCTTTGACTTTATTCATCAATGGTAAAATACCATTTTCTGTCAATGTTGTGTCCTAGAAATTCCAATGAATTAGCGCCAAACTGACATTTTCCCGGACTGATTATTACTCCATAATCTCGCAAACGCTCAAAAACTACTTTGAGGTGTTGTTGATGTTCTTCTTGGTCTACACTTGCTATTAATAGGTCGTCTATATAGGCATATACAAAATCCAGTCCATGGAGTACTTGGTCAATGAACCTTTGGAAATGTTGTGCAGCGTTTCTCAAACGAACTGGCATTCGAACGTATTCATAAAGACCAAAAGGTGTCGTGATGGCAGTTTTGGGAATATCTGATGGCTCAATAGGAATTTGGTGATTGGCCTTAACAAGATCGATTTTGGAAAATATTGTCTTGCCTTGTAATGAAGCAGTGAAATCGTGGATATGTGGGATGGGGTACCGATCTGGAACTGTGATATTGTTCAATGAACGGTAATCACCACAAGGTCGCCAATCTCCCGTTTTCTTTGGGACCATGTGCAAACATGATGACCCAGCACTCTCAGATGGGCGAATTATGCCTAACTCTAACATATGATTGAATTCAGCTTTAGCAATTGGCAATTTATTTGGGGCAAGTCGCCGAGGTCTAGAAAACACTGGTGGACCGGTTGTACGAATGTGGTGTGTAACAGTGTGCTTGATAGCAGTTCCATCAAAATTTTGCCTTGTTAGTTCTGGAAACTGACTAAGCAAATCGAGAAAAACATTGTCTGTTTCGGGAATCGAAAACATTGGTTTGGGAGACAAAACTGATGTCTTGTTACCAGAAATTTCGAGTTCGGTTTGTGAATCAATCAGCTTATAGTTTTTTACATCCACGACCAAGGAAAATTGGCTAAAAAAATCTGCACCTATAATCGGGAAGGGAACTTCAGCAATAATAAAAATCCATATGTATGCTCGTCTTAATCCAATGTCAATTGTCATAGACTTTTCACCAAAGGTGGCAATAGAGGATTTTTTTACTGCTTGTAAAGTATAAGGACTTGAGTTCTTTTTGTCCGTTTTAGTTGGGGGTAACACGCTAACTTCGGCACCTGTGTCAAACAAAAATCTAGTACCAGATATCCTATCTGTGATATAAAAGAGACGACTTTGAGGATTGCCAGACACACTTGTCGCCTTAAGTTACTGGCGTTCTAGTTTTCCTGAGTTTGTGCATTCTCAACAAAAGTACATGGTTTTACACACTTATGTGCCTTGTTACCAAATCGCCAATGATACCAGCATTCTGTACTAGCTCGTTCTTGGTTCGACTTTGAACTACTGCGTGAACGAGAGGCATTTGGGAACGGCGCTCTTGGGAACGTCCACAATTGTCGTATGATCTAGAGTGTGGGCTGATGGTCTCACTGGTATCTATAGATTTTTAACCAACTTGGTTAATTGTGAAACCTGTGATTGAAGTTCACCTAAGCGCGAATCAAATGACTGCGGCACACTCATTGATTGAGTAGCTGCAGCACCTACATTGACAGTGGACACCGAATGTGGAACTGCTACTTCTAGAATCTTGTCTGCAATGAGAGCCAATTGTTCTAGGTCAAGAGCATCACTAGAGGAAGCCAAAATGAGTTGCACATTTTGTGGCAACCGTTGCAAAAATAACTGCCTAAGAATGTTGTCTTCCAAGTTGTTTTCGCCAAGCAACTGTTTCATACGACGTAGAACTTGGGATGGTTTTTTATCTCCCAGTTCTTCAGAGATTAGTAGTTGGTGTGTCTTTTTTGTTCAGACTCTGAGGTACGTTTTACTAGTTCTATCTTGAGGTTATCATATGGATTTTCAGCAGGTGGGGAAATTAACAAATCTCTAACTTCCTGTGCAATTTCGGGTTGCAATGATGAAACAACAACATATGAGAATTTGGTCAACTGACTAGTTATCTGCCGAGTGAGAAACTGAGCCTCTACTTGAGCAAACCAAATAATCGGGTCATTTCGCCAAGATTGAAGGTGTTTGAACAAGGACCAAACGGAGATACGTGGCGCGACACACAACAAATCGTAAATTTATAAGCCATTGCAAGTTGAGATGTGTGGACAATGTCAGGCTTGAGACAATGCGTCTGTAGACCCAACTCCTACAGTGTCCAGCATTATATCAAAGGGGATAAGTTACCCAACAAGTGGCTTTGAACCGCCTTAAAAAAAATTATGAGTTGGGCGGGTGGATGTAGGTCCATCTTTTGTGAGGTACAATTATTTTGAAACTGTTTTATCATAGGCCTATGTCAAACTGAACTATTTGTTATGGGCGAATTCTGTATTTTTGGCAAATGGATTGCGTATTGAGTAATGTTGAACTTCATGTTGAAAACTTTGGCTAAAATGAGGTTGTTCAATTTCAGTCGTCCTTACGTTTTGGATAGATATTTTTTAAATTAAAATCAGTCGACGAAATATGAGTAGACTCAAACAGCAAAGCATTCAAACAGCAACAGAAATGTATTTCGTATGAAAGAAATAATAAATTAAAGGTGCGTATTGCAATTTCGTCTTCAGACGAGTCGATCACATCTCATTTTATAAATCTCTGCCACCAATACCCCAACTCTACGGATTTACTCCGTGGTTTTGAACCCGGTGAGACGGCGCCAGTTATACCCGCAGGCTGGGTCCGGCAATTACGGCATTAGTCAGGTAAAACTAAAGTCAAAAATACACAGAATATATTCCAAGTTTGTTTTCTTGACTTATTTATAATATTTTGATGACGCAAATGGCTTTCTGTCACAAGACCGAACCATTATTGCTGTTGCAAAACAATTCATTAAAAAACATTTGAAGCGTCAGTAGTTCTGCTTATTTGGGTTTGCAAAAGACAGTAATCGCTGGTTTGTTTACATTACTAGCCTTTTTTTTTATTTAGAGCATCCATTTAAGCCGTCTTCCATTATATGGATTCAGATGAGAGACTAAATCATTATTCATGACAAATGGATTGCATAATGAGTACTGTTGAACGTCATGTGGAAAACTGGGGCTAAATGACTGGACTCGATTACACTGACCAGACCTAGCTCTTAAAGACACTGTACACTATTGGTATTTGTCAAAGACCAGTCTTCTCACTTGGTGTATCTCAACATATGTGAATAAAATAACAAACCTGTGGAAATTTGAGCTCAATCGGTCGTCGAAGTTGCAAGATAATAATGAAAGAAAAGAAAACTTGTCACACGAAGTTGTGTGCTTTCAGATGATTGATTTCGAGACCTCAAATTCTAAATCTGAGGTCTTGAAATCAAATTCGCTGAAAATTACTTCTTTCTCGAAAACTACGTCACTTCAGAGGAAGCCGTTTCTCACAATGTTTTATACTATCAACCTCTCCCCATTACTCGTTACCAAGTAAGGTTTTATGCTAATAATTATTTTGGGTAATTACCAACAGTGCCCACTGCCTTTAAGCGAAAAGGCAAATCGTGATCTTTGCTGATATTCATTTGAAGTGTTTTCAATCAATAAAGAAATCGAGTCATATAATATAATACGACTACAAACAAATTTAAATTGTGTCAAAAAAACAATCATTTCGAATACCCTGATCCAGTGCTATTCTGAAAGGTTCGCAAAAAGCTCTGTCACGTCATACTCACCACTCATGTTATGTCATAGTTTAGATCTTCAATTTGTATAGCCACTTTGTTGCAGCGTGTGCAGGTATAACAAAAGCAAATTCACAAGCATGACGTCAAAGCATTGTCATTTTAACGCACGCTGTCAACGGCTGAAGTGTTTTTAATTATCAAAATTTTGAGGTTGGGCCTGATATTTTAAACGACAATTACAAAAAATTCAAAAGTGTTCAAATATCAAAGCTTATTTAAATGGTAAACAAACACATTAACAAGATTAGATAGCATTCCTGTCAAAAACAAATTCGGCCAAATACCTGTTTAATAGCCAACCGGGCTCATAAACTGTGGGTGTATTACTTGCCCCAGGAATATTTAGTACTCCTGATTTTAAACATGTATTGTCATAAATGAAGATATGATGCATTAATGGTAGCAATCACAACCAGTATAGGCAAAAAAAGTTACACTCATATTAACACATTTAAAAAATGTGCTCTTCACATCTAAATGGAAGAAGTATGAGCATTTAAAACAAGTTGCTCAGTTTGTAGTAGCCAACATCGCAAGTAATAGGTTGTGTTTGCTAGCCAAGGAGCAGTTTTTACTAAACAAATGTACGCCTGGCTATGCGAAGAGTTATACGGTGCATGATATGTGACAAAGGGTATCCGAAAATGTTCACATTACTTTAAAACACCTTTTCCCTCTTGTACGGAAGTACCAAACCCTAAAATCATCTCACGAACTTCCGAGATTCATCGTATACAACTGAGACACAATAATAATGAGGGAAATACACCATATCACACACCAAATGCTGGGAATAGCGTGCAGGTTAGGTGGATTTTTCAGATCAAATTAAAGGATATTCATAAAGAAACACAAAGAGGACGCTCAAGGAATGTAAAAACAATGTATGCAAAAGACATGCGAATAAATAAAGGGTTTCTTTCCCAGGTCAGCGAAGTACAATACATGACTCATTAATGGAGCAATTGGATCCAGTGCCTTCGTAGGGAAACCACGTTGCATTAGTATAACGGAGATCAATGAATATATTCTGGTAAAACCATTGGCCAAAACGTACACAGCAGTTTGTGCATCACAGCCATTGCATCATCACAATGTTTTAACTCATTCAAGAGTTCGCAAAGCAGTAAAACAAAATTAATATAGGGCTTTAGCGTCCACCATTTTCTACCCTTATGTAACGAGAACAGCCATTTGAGAGGCATTCTCTATCATTGACGATTTGATTCCAAGGCATTACAACATGAAAATAACGAAAATATGCATTATACAAGTCTGTTTTCCCAACAGTGTCGACTCCCCTTTAATATCGTCCCATGTAAACAAAAATATTACACACACACAAATACAAGAAAATTATGATAAATGTAATTCTTTTATGCAATTTACCGTAAGCTGTCATCGAGTTGGTCGTAGGTGCAACATCAGTTTCATTTAAGATCTCAGAAAATGTTGCCGTCACCACAGACGAAGTGAAAACAGACCTCCCGCCAAAATCTTGTGGCGTTGTAAAATTCTCGTCTGCTCCTTCAGTGGTTAGCGTTGTGGTGCTCAAGTTTGACGACTGGTGAAACGTGTTGTTGCCCAATATAGTCGTCTGGGAAGTCGACCACTGTTCATCGAACTGGGTTTCATTTGTTACTCCACGGGTAGATGTTGTATGCTCCAAGGTAATAATATCCTCTGTCGTTGTATTTACTGCAACGTTGTCTGTTGTAACGTGTTCCGTCTCCCATAGTTCGGGAGGTGTTGTTGAAGTGAAAGAAATTGGAACGTGCTCGGTGGAAACCGAAGCAGAAGTTGTCCTCCAATCTGTCGACGCCATTTTGCGATAGCGCAGACACTTGCATGGAAGATACTTTGATTTGATTTGTTTTTAAGGTATAATTGTGACGAATTACTCCATTACCGCGCCGTGATTCATCCCTTTGTGAATGTGGATGGCGATGGGTTAAAAAACACATACACTCAACGTAGAGAACGAGTGCGGGAAAGAGGTTGTCCACGAAGCAATTAGCAAACCACCGCCCGGTTCATCCATCATACGGCAACAGACGATGAACTTGACAAGAGTGTCCCGTACACTGATGACACAGTTGTTTCAATGCACCAGGCGAAACAGAAATGATGTCACACCAACAGCAACAAATAATCCTGAAAATCCACATTTTACTAACAGCCTCACCGTCAGCTATTTCTCTTCATTATGTACGACGATTTTTCATGACTGAATTGCATTTGTATACAGAGCGTGGTGGTCGTTCACTGACAAAAACAAAACAAAAATCTTCCCCGTTGATTTGGCATGCATTTTCCCACCGAATGGATAACAGTGTCGTCCGTGAACGATTATGAACACGTGTGTGGAGAGTGTCACGAGGCACTCTGTTGATGCTCGTAGCGTATTGATTGGTTAACGTGTGGGAACACCTCACCTTGTTGAAATGACATGGGCCCAATTTCATGGCCCTGCTTACCGTAAGCAAAGAGTCTGCGCTGACGGGCAAGCGTATTTCACGGGTTAGCGGGAATTTTGGCTTGTGCGCATGCGGACTCCATTTTACTAGGCATTCTACGCTTAATACACAGCTAGCGCAGAAATTCGGCGCTCGCAGGTAAGCGGTGACTTGTGATCGTAACCGCGGAATTCGGCGGTAAGCAGAGCAAATAAGTTGGGCCCAGGTGACCATGCCGCCACGTTCTTACCTGTGCATTGTCGATTATGGTTCAACGGTATGGGTAAGAAAGGATGATATTAATTAGGTCTATTGAGATGTTAACGCATGGATTAATTTTGGTCTAGTGCTAAAAGCCAAGCGCTTCGTGCATATGACGTCACAGTAACGCAAGTTTACAGTAACGCGCTGTATAATTCACTAAGCTCGTGCCACGTGCACAGCGGAAACATTTTATTTGCGAAATGTGGAATAGAATGTGGAAATTACAACAAACAGTTATGGTTTATGACGACGATCAGGTCCGCATTGACCAATCATTATGGTGATTATTTCGTTGGATACGTGAGCACCATGAACGAATCTTACGTCATGCACAGCGTGTTCGTGCCTCAGCCGCTGCCCTTAATTGCGTGTAAAACATGCAGAGCTTACCGCTACTACACTATAGACAACGTTAATATTATTCAGTATTTTTGTCTACTCAGAGCTGACCTCCTGAGAATGCCAATGTAAAGCGAATTTTGACGTCACAGCCGTGTTTTCGCTGCGAATGTTCAGTGCTGCGAATGTTTAATTACTTTTCCAAACTCGTAGCGAATTTGTGACGTCAAATTTCGTATTCGCATAGTCAGGAAATATGAACAAGTCTTTAGTGTGACATACGTTATTCCGCAAAATAAACAAAATCGCCTTCAATGTAACAGACATCACAAAGCGCTGTACAATTAAAAAATAATTAATAATTAAAGATTAATAGAAAGTACAGAATATTTAAGTAAAAACAGAAGAAAGAATTTTTACAACAGAATTCAGCAATATTAAAAACATTCAAATAATATTCGGTTCCAAAAGAGGCTTCAAACTTATCACTTCTAAGTTTCAACCTTAGAGATACCAGAGTGATAATCCTCTAGAAAAATAGTTTCATCTAAAATACGAGTTGAGAAAATCAATCGAACAGACAAAATTTTGTTCAGTCTGTTTCACCTTTAAAAATACTAAATAGCAAAGTCGGCAGTGGTTGGTTTTTCGTTTTATATATTTATTTACTTTATTTATTATTTGTAAGTTATTTGTTACTATGGCTCCACATAAGCGAATCATTGGTTAAACACGCTCATTCTAAGGTTGAATAAGAATAAACAATTGCCGTGAAACCTTGAACAATTTATTTGATTTTTTCTTTTCATTTTCATTTATATGTTTACACTATTTTTTCCGCCTTGGGTATGTAAAATATTATCCAACACGCTAATTTTGGTTATATAAGAAAACCAATATGTCTTAGAATCTTCATACTTCTTTCCTTGCCCTACAACCTTTGAGCGGAAACCACTGTTTGCAATTATAATAGTCGAACAAAATAATAACCTCTAGAGAAATCTGTAATGTCAGTGGAGGGTTCATTATAAAAGGGACGTTTATTTTTGGCATATAATAAGTCGGGAACCTTCACAACTTGCAGATATTGCCATTAGCAATTTCTATTTCAATAACATTTCAATATGACCGGATATTTTAAGCTACAAACTACCTTGCTCAACCATTTTGTCATGCTGTTTCTGCATTGACAGAAGACGCAATCATAGGCACAAGGCTGGCCTACCCCCCCCCCCCCACAGATAGGACTCAGAAAGCACTTAGTATAGTACAGTGTTTATCATACGTCGCAAAATTAATATCTGACTGTACTTTATCACCGATGAAATGATTAAATCTACACAATATGCATATTTTATGAAGATTTTTATTAATTAGTAGACAAACTAGACGGGAATTTTCTTTTTGTCAAAGAACAACATTTAACAAAGACACAAATAAACCTCTGCGTCACTGCCCTAACTTCAATTTAAAAGAGCTTAGTCGGATTTGAACAACAACAAAAATAAGAAGAACATTTTTAAATGTTCTATAAATTGGCGTATTGCATGTTTCATTCTTTTCTGATACGTGGATATTTATTTATTTTACTTGGATATAGTGTGAATACAACCACGGTAAACTGTAGAAAACATCTATGTTATACGCCGCCCGGTTCTTTTCAGAACCAACAATTTTCTTGTCAGAGGGAAAAGAATAACCACTTCCCAGTGCATACTTTCTAGATTGTTTGCCAACCTTGCAAAGCATTAAAATAAACTTAAAGGAACATTACATAATTGGTTTTTGCTTACAAAACAGTTCCCGGCAGTGTAAGCACTTTAAGTATTCCACCATATACATAAACATGTAGAAGTTTGCGGCGATCGGCCATCTCGGTCACGAGAAAGAAATCATAGTGAAAACAGAGTACACACTTTGCATGACATCGATTCAAACAAACAAAAATGAATAACAACACTCACTGGGCGATACAATCCAAACTGTAAATTAGTTTTATTTATTATATTCATTTTGGAGTTTATCGCTCGGTAAGCGTTTAATTATTTTTTTTAGTCGATTTTGTGCAAAATGTGTAATCGGTTTTTCACTATTTTCTTGTGACCCAGATGACTGATCGATCTTAAACCTGTACAGGTTTGTAAGTTTTTGTAATGGTGGATTACATAAAGTGACACTGTCATCAACTGTTTTATTAGCAAAAAAAACACAATTCTGGGACGTTCCTTTGAGGAATGAGCTATATAAAAAAGTATTCTTGGGAAAGGCATTGAACCAGCCTGTACGAGGCTTAGCAATGTGGTTTATAATATTATTATCCGTTGAAGTGCATTTGGAGCCTAAGGGAGTGGTTCTAGCGATTGATAATGCTGCAAATTACACAAATAAGTTGACCTTTTCGTAAGTCACGGATTTCAGAATGTAATTGGCAAGTGATTGCGTGGGGGCAGCACAAACCACGTACACATCAATTACAAATTTACTGACACAACAGCAAAGTGGTATTAAATGATGAAACCTCTGATTGTGAGGCAAAAAGTGGTTGGTGTGCAACTTTCACTTATTTGAGATTTCTGACCTATTTTGACCCGCTCGCTCCAGTGTTTTTTTGTGTGTATTACTTTTACAATTCTTGTTTTCTCTTAAGTGGCTTTATTGGCTCTTCCCTTTTCTATACTTGCCTTAATTTAGGTGTATTGGTAATGTTTTTGTTTTTGTTTTGGGGTTTTTGTTTTTAATAGATACGTTCCTGTATTGTAAGCGCCTTGATATTTATTTAGATTGTTGTATTTCAATCCAACATACTTTGTATTGTCCTGTGGTTGCAAATAAATGAAGACAATTTGTAAATTAAATACTATTTCTTGAATGTTTGGACCACTTATCGTTCCCCGTTGAATCCTCAACAACATTTAAAATCCCGCTAGTGGAGATGGCCTAGTCCTATAGGCTTCCACTTGAGCCCACCTCGGGTATTCGGTCATCTACATTTTGGTCAGCAATCCTTCCTCCTCTCACTTTTACCCTAATATACAAAAGCTTACCATTTAAGTTGCCTCCTCTAATTCTCATGCTCTTTAAAAGCACTGTAATTGTTCGGTAATTGTCAAAGACCAGTATACCCTCTTAACTTGGTGTATTCTTGTGCATGTTCTGCACAAACAAATCAAATCTGTGAACAAGAAAGTTGCAAGAAAGTATTGAAAGAAAAATCCCTTGTTGCACAATATTGTGTGTGTTTTCAGATGCCTGATAAAAAGGCTTCATGCCTGAAGTTATTTTCAGGTTCATTTTTTTTACCTCTTTCTCAAAACCACGTTACTGCAGGGGGGTCGTTTCTCATAATGCTTTAAACTACTAACAGCTCTCCTTTGCTCGTTACCAAGTAAGTTTTTATGCTAACATTACAAAAAGTGTCCAGTGCCTTTAACCATGTTTCTAATACACTATTGAGGTACTCTACCTTCCGCAGAGTAAATTAGAGTAAACTGCACATGTGGGTGTTATAAACTCATTTATTGGCCACAGACTACACATTTCTCTCACAATAAATTCAGATTAAAGTGTTCATGTCCTGCTGACATAGGACTCATGTTCACAGAGCAGCTTAATCACACAAAGTAGCTAAGCACAACAAAATCGTGCTTCCCAGAATATGGTGAACAGTCAAACTTATATCACAAGTACAATTTGTGACTGGTTTCCTGTTCATTCTTGCTGAACAGAAAATTGTTCAGTAATTTTATCTGCATAAGCAACCCTTTTAAATTGGGCCATGGACAAGCAGGAAAGGGCCTTATTTTATAAAGCTGTTCGGCAGTTTGACAAAGTTCTTTGCCAAACAACACTTGGGTGGGGCAACAGTCACAACAATGTACACTTAATGTCATTTTGGCTGGTAATCTGCAATTACTAAGCAAGAATTTCCTGTGCTTAGCAGCTTGTTCTTACATGCTTTATGAAACTGCTCTATAAAGGTTCTATAAAAAACAATCTACGCAGCAAACCTGTGCACCCGCAAACTCAAGTACATCTTTGATACCTCACAATGCAATGGCTCAAAACCTGAAGAAGTCATCAATTGTTGATGTTCATTTATAACAGAGTAAAGTACAACCTTGTAGTTAAGGCTTAGGGCCTTTATAATCTACGTGATCAATCACAGATATTGCTTTACCCGGGATATCACGCCTATACTTTAGTGTATTTACTTCTCAAATAACTGATGTGTCATCATTAATAATACTTACAATTTCAAGGTTTGACTTTGACCTATATTTGACTTTGGAGTACATCTATGAGTGAGCCTAGTAATATATTTTAGTATTTAAGTACATGGCAAAAAGTGGGGAAATTTACAAAAAGGGGTTGTCCCACATAGAATCATACAAAAATCATACCATAAGTTTTAAAAAACTAAAAAAAAATACATGTGTTATTTGAACACCCAAGAAGGCTGTTAAAAAATAAATTGCTGGGTGCGTTTTACTTACATATTTACGTAAATAGTGCCGTAATCTTTTAAGACAATATTTTCGCACTTTATTCACTAATACAGTAATTCGTCAATAAGTTAAAACCTCCCTAAAATATCGTGATCTGAAACAACAATAGGTTACTGTTCCAATGCGTAAAAATACAAAATAAATAAGTAAACAGGCCCGTAAATGCTCACTGATCTGTTGCGGATTAGTGTTATACAGATAAGATCCATTATCAATTTCGAGGGTTGAAATATCTATCATAACTTTTGTCTTTTCCTGCCATTCGTCATTAATAATAAGGCCCCTATGTCCGCCATCCAAAGCTATAGCTGTGAGCCCCCTATATCTTTGGTAACCCATGGATTAAACAGGAGCAAGGGCAGGAGGAGACTAACATTCGTAGATCAGCTGAAGAAGGACGCAACGCAAGGAGCTTAGGACGATGATGCTGTACAGGGATGCGTGGAAGACGACCATCAGAGGTTTCCGAAATGGCGTTGGAGGAAGACAACCTCTCGCCCAACAACAAGGAGAAAACTAATTGATTAGTCAGTTACAATATTTCCGCAAAAATCAACTTTTTGGAAACCAGATAGGCCTAGGCTCAAACTTTCGAAGATGTTTAACGTCTTTTCGTTATAATACGTTTGATAGTCGTTATAAACGGTTTTTAGAACGTGCATTACATGCCCGACTGAGTGATTTTGATGGACAGGTTTGGAATGATGAAACGTCAACGTAATAGATGACCATCGGTGGACGTGCCAGTAAACACGACATGTGCCATTAACTAACCATTACCTCAAATAACCGTGACACGTTACAAATCATTTCAACTCCTTTAGGAGTATGTAGCCCTCGTATTACCAATTATTTTGTTTAATGCATAATACATCATCAACACGATTCGGAATCAACTTATGTCAGCGCTTAAAGGGTATATGTACTTTTTCCTAACAAAAAACACAATGTCCACAGATTGACATTAAACTTTCACAGTTTGAAGATTATGATAGTAGAAAGCTTCCCTTGACATTTTACCTACTGGGGTGCTGTAGTTTTTGAGAAATGAGTAAAAGTAATAATTTTCGTCTCAGTTCTAGCATGTAAAAACGTATTAACCAGTTATGCTATGGTTTTGGTATAATATCATAACTGGTTATGGGGATTTTACATGCTAAAATAGTTTTGGTCTCATGAGACCAAAATGATTTTGTGACTTGTTTTACTCATTTCTCAAAAACTACACAACTTAGTTAGTAATATTCGAAGGGAAGCTTTCCACTATCATTATCTTCAAACCCTGTAAGTTTAATGTAAATCTGTGGACATTTTGAAAAAGTACCCGAATCCTTTAAATTCGAAAGCAGTAGTCTAGACTGTCACGTAGCAGCTATTATAATGTTTGCCCAAAAAATTACTAATGCGTACGTGTGTGCTTTCTGTTAAAGTTTTCTGTACTTTCGGAAATCTGGTCATTGATTTTTTGACAGGCCTACAATTTGATGATTTGTAATAGGCCTACAATATTGATGACTACATTAAGCTCTTAAAGTAGCCTCCACCCGCAGGCTCTTTAAAAGCTCTTTCCTTAAATGTATTATATATGCGTCGCTTAAGACGGCTTGTCGGGAGTCTAAAGTCCACTGCAAGAATCCTATCGACTGTGTTTGCATTCTTTGAGAAGCGTTTCCAAAGCAACGGCCCGTCTCCAAAGCAACTTGTATTCAGAGCTGAGCCTATAGAGTGACGTCATTCCACGCACACTCTGACGTCATTATTGTAACGGAGAGCGCGGCTTGTTGTCGTTCATCCATGGGACAAGACAGAACATTGTAAAGGTTAAACTCATTTTATATTTTAACGGTGGATTCTACTCAATTATTTAGAGTCTGGCGTAAATACTGTTAGTAGTGAATGATATAAATATAAATTCATGATAAAATGACTGGTCAAGCCTATATTTTAGGCATGCAGCTTAATCAGGTAATTATTATCCAAAAATTATGGGCACGGCTAACACAGACAAAAAGCACAGGAAAACTGTGCATGCAAAAAAGTGAATAGATAAAAAAGTATAGATAAAAAATTGTTGCAAATGGTGCCCAACCCAGCCACGGGCATACTCGTTCCAGAACGAGTCTGCCAAAAGTTGGCGACGAAGACACTTTTGCAGTGCTAACTCGTGTGGGTTTTATAACGACTCATAAAGAAATTAATTTGTATTGAGCGTTGCGGTTTTTATTACGTACCTAGCTATTATAATAATGTAACTCTCACCTGACGCCAAAAAAACTCGTTCGGTTCATCCGCACCTCGTAAATTATTTGTCTTCGTCAGACTAACGGTATCAACCTTAATGGATAAATGCCCTGCCGGAACTTAATCAGGGGCATTTTTTTATAAGTTAACCCATGGACCAGGCTCAGGATCCGACTAGGGCTCGTCGTCATCAATTTTGGAGCTGTGTGTATTTTGCATGGAAACTCGTCAGAAGTGGTGCTCTGAACCTTGAATCCGGGCGCGGCCCGGAGCCTTGAGCACGGAGCCCGGAACCCGGAACCCGGATCTCGGAACCCGGAGCCAGGAACCCGGAGTCCGGAGTCCGGAGCCCGGAGCCTGGAGCCTGGAGCTAGGAGCCGGAGCCTGGAGCCCAGAGCCTGGATGGAGCCTGGAGCCAGGAGCATGGAGCCCACAGCCCGGTTGGTGCCTGTAGCCTGGCGCCTGGAGCTTTGAGTCCGGAGCCCGGAACCTGCAGCCCGGTGCCTGGATCCCAAAACCGGAGCCAGGGGCCTGCCTCCCAGAGCCCGGAGCCCGGAGCCTGGATCCCGGAGCCTGGATAGAGCCTGGAGCCCGGAGCCCGGATGGAGCCTGGAGCCTGGAGTCCGGAGCCCGGAACCTGGAGCCCGGAGCCTGGATCCCAAAAACCCGGAGCCAGGGGCCTGCCTCCCGGAGCCCGGAGCCAGGAGCCCGGAGCCTTGAGCCTATGCAGAGGCTTGGAAAAAAGGACTCACATTTACAAAAAAAGTTAGATTAGGGATTAAAGATATTGTTCTTAGGAAGATCACATTCCTTCAAAACAAAGTGTTAAAGGGACACATCTTGTTTTTAAATCAACGTATCCCCCTCATTGGTCTCTTGGTTCCTGACCCACTAGTGACTCGAGACTGGCAAATGGCAATTGTGCCTATGTTATGATAAGCAGCTATAGCTACAGTATGTTCATGGTCTGCAATTTTGAAAGGTACAAATTTGCACACAAATATACGGCCGCGCGTCGTGTGTGGGTTGGCAGGTGTGGCGGTTTCAGTCTTCCGCCGTGTTCAGTTCAATTGACTACTTTCGCTTGTATGCGCGGTCGTTTGATGCTCTCTCGTTCATGCTGCTATTTCAAGACGGGGTCAAAGGTGATTTACCTTACTAAATGCTTCGAAGAGACAACACCTCCCCGGTGTCACGGAGCTATAATAAGTTCCTTGAAAATTTTAATCAATTTCAGGTTTTTTTATACTACGATCGTGCTCAAAATTAATCTGTCAGTGGTAAAGAAACAATAAACAAAACGTGTTCAAGAACAATGTATATTTTTAGGAAAGCCTTCTTCATAATAATGGAGAGAGGGTGAAGCCATTATTCATGCAATGCGACTAATTGGGATTTGAACTCCACTGCCTCTTGGGAAATCACAGGGAATATATTGACGTCACACCACGCATTTTATTCCATTATCTGATCAGGTTCTCAAATTAGGGAAAGTACATGATGAGGTCTCAGGAGTTGCCAGGGGTAGAAGTTATACAACATTAAACAATGTGATTGTTTATTGAAAGAAAGAAAAAAATAATCAATAATAATATCACCTTTAAAAAAATTAAATTGTACAGAACGTCTGCTCTCAAATTAGGAAAGTGCGGGATGTGGTCTCATGAGTTTCTCGGGAGGAGGTTATGAAACATTAAACAGTGTGGTTGATTATTATAGAGAAAGAAAGTAATAATATTATTTTTTGTTTTTGTTTAACATTGAAAAACATCTGCAGCAGTCCCTACTTTTTTCTCCAGACACACAAGGCATGAAAGGCATTTCAAGGTGTGGGCTACAATCAACTATTTTTCCAGGGGCCGTTGCCACCTACTCCTGGGGCTGAGACAGGGTTACCCTCTTACATACGGGTGTAGACTTGGGTATCATCAATAGGAGCTCGGCTGGTAGAGCGGCAGAAAGCACTACCTCTCCAACTTGAACTGAGATTCGTACACGAAATAGCCGTGGGAGAGCAACTCTATGTGATGTACACCCCTCCCATCTCGACCAGGGAGTAGGGAGGGCCTTGATCGCCCCTCCCTCCTTCCATACCACCAGTGCGAAAACGATATGAACTTGTCGATGGTTTGAGTGTACAGGAGGAGTGGATTTCACAAAGAGTTCAGACTAGTCTTATCTGGAGCAAGGACGAGTTACTCGTCCTAACTTAGGACACTCGCCCTAACTTACATGTAGGACCAGCCTTTTAAAAAAGTCTTTCATAGCTCCTAAAGAGTCAAAGGATTAGTACTTAAGTTAGGGTTATCTTTGTGAACTCAGCCCCGGTGGATTAGTGCAAAAGATTAGTGCACGCGGCTGGTCGAAGGTCTGATGTTGTCAGAAAATGTCCAGGTCTGAGTTGAACCGGATTCCGGGTCCTATGGTCCCGACACGTCTAGGTCAACCTGACCCAGAGCTAGTTTTATTGGACTTCAACTCAATCTGGCTCTGCATCAGTTTGACCCATTTCTTAGTAATTTAGACGCATATCATGCGTCATACTGACCCACAAATGGGTCAGGCACCACGAGACCCGGAATCCAGGTCAATTTTGATCCAAAATGTTTTAGAGTGCGGGTTCGGCTCCCAGTCTCCGCACTAACTGTGTCATTGAGCTGCACACTGAAAAGGCCGTGTCCGAAATAGGCGGCTACAGCTATGGCTGGTTGGTTCGCCTCATCATCATGCGTCCATATCCTTAGCAACACCCTTAGCAACGGGTGTAGCCGTAGCCGTAACTGTCAATTAGGATAAAGCCTTACGCTATTGCTTCGTCTTTTGGATGGGACGTTTAGCCGTAGATCTTGCGGTCGTAACCAATAAATGTTTTGGTCAATGGTCATCGGTCAACCAACGGCACTAGTTTTACCGAAACAGTTATTGGTTATTGCCGCAAAACCGCACCCAGCCCATCTCAGCAGTCTTGAATGACACCGGTGTGGCCGAGTAACACAAATTTTACGAGGTTATGTATCTGCTCTTATATAAAAATTATTGTGAAAATAATGTTATTGTAAAATATTGATAGCTTTTCTGACAACGTAGTTAAATTTTACAAGCATTAGTCTACAGTCCTTGAATAACGTATTGGGAAATTTTCTTCAATCACCGCCAACGTCATTAGCTCACTGTAGCAATTATGGGGACTTAGTTAGTAGATTATGCATCCCCCATTAAAACTGATTTAACTGCCACAAATTAAAAACTACTAATAATATCAACCTTCCGCACAACACACAGTATCTGACTTGGACTCTTCAGATCACGTCAACAGATTTTTCATTATTGTTCCAAGTAGTTGTTTTGACGAACTAATTACATGTACATTATATTACCATTTCATTTCACGGTGCTGATTTCGTCTATAAATAGACAGTTTGAATGAGTGTAGGCGAAACACTTAGTTCCAAAACAAATGTTGCATAATTTCTTACATTAACCATCTCAAGGTTGACCTCCTACACTGTTGCTATGGCTACGGGTTATATAGTCCCCAGATAATTATAGTGGATTACAGGAAGGGGTTCTTGCCCCGAGATCTCCCCCATAGTTCGCCAATTACCAAAGGTGTGTAATGGCGCTCCTGATTAACTCGGACAGGAGAATACTTGAGCGTGATTTGGTCTCCATAGCGCCGTCATTAGCCGCGGATTGCTGGGGCTCGGAGTCAGTCATGGGCATGGCCTCGCTCCGTGCATCAGGAAATTAAGGCTACGGTAAAACAAAATGATGGAGACCCACCCACTGTTCACTATTTACCTTCAGTTTTCTCCAACACTCCTCTCTCCCCTTATATTCCCACCATTTAAGATGATCTGCCTTTTTGTTTGTCTTCCAGGACTGACTTCCAAATCAAATCCTATGTACTAAATGATTGATGGGCTTGGGAGGATAGATTGAGAATTCAAACAATGCGCAATAATCATAGCTTGTTTTACTTGAGTATGAGTGTAAATCCAATACAACAACACAAATCACTTGTGCAAGTCGAGAGCACACCGGAAAGCACTCGAGTACGAAAGTACTACGAGTACCTGTCGGGAGTGAGTTCGGGTACAGATTCCAACACGAGTACCATTCAGGAGCGAGTGCGAGTACAACTACTAGTACGAGTACCAGTCAGGATCGAATAAGAGTTCAAATAATAGTACGGGTGCCAGTCGGGAACATGTACGAGTACGACGTCCCAAAAAGTAAGAGTACTAGTACAAGGACTAGTACGAGTACCAGTCTGGAGCGAGTACGAGTAAAATTACTTGTATGAGTAACGAGTACCAGTCTGCAGCAAGTACGAGTAAGACTACACAATTAGTAAGAGTATGAGCACAAGTACTAGTACGAGTACAGGTCGGGGAGCGAGTACGAGTAAAAGTACTTGTACGAGTAACGAATACCAGTCTGGAGCGAGTACGAGCAAGACTACACAATTAGTAAGAGTATGAGTACAAGTACTAGTACGAGTACCAGTCGGGAGCGAGTACGAGTACCAGTCGGGAGCGAGTACGAGCAAGACTACACAATTAGTAAGAGTATGAGTACAAGCACTAGAGTACCAGTCGGGAGCGAGTACGAGTAAGACTACACAATTAGTAAGAGTATGAGTACAAGTACTAGTACGAGTACCAGTCAGGAGCGAGTACGAGTAAGACTACACAATTAGTAAGAGTATGAGTACAAGCACTAGAGTACCAGTCGGGAGCGAGTACGAGTATTACCACACAATTAGTAAGAGTAAGCGCACAAAGCGGCAGAAAGGGTACAGGTATACGACATCGAGTGCGGGTACGAGTATGGGTATGAATAGTTTAAGCACTGGTATGGGCACGGAGGAAATTTTAATTGTTTGAGTTCTAATGAATCAATAAGTACGAGTAAGATCATGACTAAGAGTACAAGTGAGTGTGAGTAGTTCAAGTATGAGTATGCATACGAGTAAGGGTTTGGGGAAACCCAAGTTTTTTAGATAATAGCACGAATGACAGGGAGTATAAGTACGATTGAGGGAAGGACAAAAGAGTATCAAGTGAGGGCGAGTACAGCGTTTGGGTACGACTGCAGGGTCTAGTGTGGGGAACTACGAGTACGAGTGTAGGCACTAGTAAAGTACGGAGTCTGAGTACGTGTTCTAAGAGTGTGAGGGAATACTTTTAAGAGAAGTAGTACTAGTTTAAGTACTAGTAGGCCTACGTGGTATCGTATGAGTACGAAAACAAGTACGGGTGCTACACTGCCATTACCGTTTTAACGGTTAAATTGCCCATGGGCCGAGAATATCCACGAGCGTAAAAATGTTGTGTTTAGTCAAAAGTTCTTACATAAATCCCTAATTGTTTGTCTGTTTTATGAGTTTGATAAGACGACAAACATATGATTTTTGTTGCAATGGCCTGATACAGCCACGAGGTGAGTGTAACTGACAGCATATGTTGATGTATCGACCTTACCTCACTCACTGATATGAAATTAACAAATTATCTGTGATCGTGGATGTTACCCTTTCTCATTGCCCATGATTTTCTAGATAAACAGCCACATTCACTGTCATATTACATTTGAAATAGGTGCTAACTTTTGTGCTTTTTTTGGAGAGAAACATGAGGATTTGTCTTTCTCCGTAATATAAGGCCGTATCCGATTTGGTGGCTACGGCTGTGACTGTTGCTAAGGGTGTTGTTAAGAAAGTCCTATACCTCAACGCATGATGACGCGTAAATCTAGCCGTAGCCGTAGCTGTAGCCGCCAATTCGGACACGGCCTTTAGTCTCGTTGACAAAGACTACTGGAGTGGAAAAGGGCGCCTCGACCGACCTTTCCATTGCACTAATTAAGATATGAATAATGATGAAGACAACAGTTTTAACAAAGTCTATTGTTTATAATCACTGAGGTTTCAGAATCAGGATTGGGCTGCCACGAGCTTTATTAGACAATGAGCTTTCGTTTCAGGATTGGTACTGGTATGAACTTTATAATCAGTGAGCTATTAAAATCAGGATTGGTACTGGTATGTGAATTTTGTTCCACTGCAATGAACTTCCAGATTAAGTAATGGTACTGGTATGAACTTTATAATCTGTGAACTTTTAGATTCAGTATCAGCACTGGTATGAATGTATATGTGAGCTTTCAGGTTTAAGCTAACCAATCACTGTTCGATATGACGATCCTGTGCATTGCAAAGCTTGTAATCCATCTACGTCGATGGGTGTTAGCATACTACTCGGGTGGGATTCGAACCCATGTCCTTTTCAATTCTAGAGCAGTGTCTTACCAACTAGACCACCGAGATTAACCGGTAGCTAGGGACAAATCGAATCCATATTTTAAAACATTATATAACTGTTTATTAATTTGCGACTATGATACTTCCACACCTTCCCCTTTTCTTCCCTCTCGGGCCTCTAAAATAGAGTTTGCAGTCAATATCATCACTATCTGCCCTTACTTGCGTCCACAGCAATTACACCAAGGTTGACACAGTCTTCCATCAAAATATCTAGGGCCTCATATTTACAATAAACGACGGGAGATTATTGCTGGGTGTTGAGTGCATCTTTGTGCCTTAAATCAAAACCTTTTAGCCTTCAGAAATCCCCAGGGAGAAAACTCTCGGCGCTTTCTTAAAACTGATTAGATCCGATATTTCTGTTTCAATATTTGTCGCTGGTGGTGCAAATGATTTCTTGGCACGATAGCGGCCATCTTGGATTTGTGTTTGCCTTGTTAGTTGTGTGCAGCCGTATGAAATCTTTGCTTATTTCACTCAATAAAGCATACAATTGTATGGGTTGTTGTTAACCAAAAAACTCACCGCTAAGCCAACCTGCGAACTTGGACCCTGGACTTTTGCTAAAACTAGGTTTCATGTTTCCACTGGTCTAAAGACCTCTACTTGGACCGCCATCCCACAATGAAATAAATGTGACTGAATGAATGAAATTAGAAATTACCCAAAAAATATCATGACCCTATTTACCCTGCATTTCCCCCTATTTCGAGGACCTCATTAATTGAGGTAAATTAATGATCTAATTACTAACTTGGTATAGCAATATAAAAATCACCTAATTGAGGTATCTCAATTTTTATCGTTGGTTATCACAAGTTTTTCTGGTCAAGAAACCATATATGGCAACAACCGTAATCTTTCCCCAAATTGGGGCCTACTTGAAGCCTGGTTCATGCTCCATGCAAATGCGATACGAATTTTGACGTCACAAATAATATGCTAATATTCTCATTCGCGAAAACTAACCAATATGACTTGCTTTCCAATGCAGTGAATGCGCTGAGCGCCCTCTATGTTCCTTTTTAATACACACTAAACCTGAAGCGTGTTTTAATCCATGACTTTCGGCATGGGTTCCGTCAGTTTTCTGCACGGGGCATCGAAACGGGCCCAAACGTAGTTTCAAAAGGGCCCGCACTTCTCCCACACTATTGGTAATTACTCAAAATAATTATTATCATAAAACCTTACTTGGTAACGAGTAATGGGGAGAGGTTGATCGTATAAAGCATTCTGAGAAACGACTCCCTCTGAAGTGACGTAGTTTTCGAGAAAGAAGTAATTTTGCATGAATTTGATTTCGAGACCTCAGATTTAGAATTTGAGGCCTCGAAATCAAGCATCTGAAAGCACACAACTTCGTGTGACAAGGGTGTTTTTTCTTTCATTATTATCTCGCAACTTCGACGACCGATTGAGTTCAAATTTTCACAGGTTTGTTGTTTAATGCATATGTTGAGATACACTAGTGGTGAGAAGACTAGTCTTTCACAATTACCACTAGTGTCCAGAGTCTTTAAACGAAACTTTAATTATTGGCGTCGGATGTTTGGGCTACAAGCATGGGGTAAATGTTCTTTCTTTTTTTCTTTTTAGTTTATAAGACAATCTCCTCAGAATTCATACATACGAGAATCATTAACAACAGTGGAATCTGAGGAATTATCGACGATAACACAATAAGCTAAAAAGGCCTGTTTCCATTGTGCTTATTTCCTCTTAATGCAATGTGGTAGTCTAATACCAAACGCTTCGAAACACAAAGAGGGCGATATTCAGTCTCAGTAACAGCAATCGCATTTTAGACGCCTCAATAATAATTGTAACTATAATATTATTATTTTTTTTGTTAAAGTATTCACGATTAAGCAAGAGGGCGCTGTTGATTCAATTCGGGGAAAAAATCTTCTTAGCGATTGCAAACTTACCAATCTACTAAGCCCGGGAAGGGACAGTGGTAAGAAAAAAATATGCAGGGGCTAATTCGTTCGCACGGTTTAGTAATCCGTTCGAACGAATTAATAATCCGTTCAAACGGTTTAGTAATCCGTTCACACGGATTAATAATTCGTTCAAACGGTTTAGTAATCCGTTCGAACGAATTAATAACCTGTTCGAACGGATTACTAAACCGTGCGATAGGATTATTAATTCGTTCGAACGGATTACTAAACCGTGCGAACGAATTAGCCCCTGCATATTTTTTTTTCTTACCACTGTCCCTTCCCGGGCTTAGTATAATTACTATAAGTTTGAGGAATAGTAATTTTTATGCCATTATATCAAATGCGGGATGGAACACGCCCTGCCTGGCATTAACGGGATAAGGCTACCGGTTGGTTTAGGCTCCTCTAAATCTTCAAGTCAAGCTTTTTAACCTGCACCTAAGTTTTGCTGTATTTTGTCCATTTCTTTTTATTTTGACCCCACTTTGTTTATTTTCTTTCTTTACTTGCACCTCAAGGCTGTGAAGCCACGCTGCACCCATCCCAGTTTAGCCAAATCTGTGCTGCAAAGGGATCACACTACTCAATACTCAATGGACTTTTAAGACAATAGAGGGTGTTTCACCCACCGACCTTTCGCTACGAGATCAATAAAAGGTGCACCGCACGGGGAGAAACTCATGGGCAGAGCCTTGTCCTCCGTGAGAATCCTGCGGTTCATTTCAGAACCACCCCAACTCATTAGAGATAGTCAGTACATGGTGTTACCGCAAACCTTTTCATGTCGTATTTCCACCATGCGAAGTTTCAAATCCTATTTGAATTTTCCTGGAGCCCCAGCGTTGAAGACCATCTTTAGACCATTTTTGTTTGCTTAAATTTAGTATGAGTTGGTTTCATTTACCAGTGACAATATCGACACACTGAGTTTGTACGCAGATGATGCTTGAAGATTTGTCTGCTGCCCTCTCCTGACCAAACTACTATGAAACCCCTGTTGATGTTCAGATTCCCATATCGATGTACAAGGTTGATAGTCACGGTACACATTATGTTAATGTCCCATATCCAATACTGAAAGAGCAAAATTTATGATCAATGTACAAACGTATAAGAACGTCCAACGTTCAAATCATTGCTGTCATTATAAATGATTGTTTGACGGGACTGAATGATTGTTTAAACCGTGTAATGTGAGGATGCTCAATCGCTGTTGTTCAGTTCGAGAGTAGCCTTTAGTCAAGGCGATCGCGGCAGACCGGATGGCACGCACAACCCCCAAAATGTAAAGCACGAAAAAAGACTATCACCGCGAGCGGCGAAGCCGCGAAGCGCCTTTACCAACTCGTTTTGGGGGGCCTTATGTTTTTCTTTACATTTGCCAACGATTTTGGTGGGAGAAAATTTAACGAATTTGCATCGAACGTTCTTGTGACGTCATGCAAGTAATTGTGACTTCTCATTGGCCAGCAACTCACTACGCTAATGCATTATGCATTACATTTTCTCCCACCAAAATCGTTGGCAAATGTAAAGAAAACCATAAGGCCCCAAAACGAGTTGGTAAAGGCGCTTCGAGGCTTCGCCGCTCGCGGTGATAGTCTTTTTTCGGGCGTTACATTTTTGGGGGCTGTGCGTGCTATCCGGTGTGCCGCATGCGCCTTGACTAAAGGCTAGTTCGAGAGGGGAGGTTGGGGCCTGTGAAGGAGGGGTGGGTGGGGGGGGGGGCTATGCAGCAGAACGGCGAGGATAAAGACTTTCTCCTGTATGAAGAAGATCTTTGATGTTACAAGTCTAGTCGTCTTTGTAGAGTTGTTGTTAGTCCTCGTTGTTTCTGTTTACAGGCTGTTCCCCTTACATTACAAGCAGGCTGCTCTTTCAGAATAGGCTTCCTCATTATCTAAAGCCGTGTCCGAAACGGCGACTTCGGCTACAGCTACGGCTAGATTGCGCGCGTCTGCCTATTCTTTAACACTGGTAGACGCGCTGATCTAGACGTAGCTGTAGCCGAAGTCGTCGTTTCGGACACGGCCTAAGTCCCTTTTCAAAACCACGACTTCGGCTTTGGATTCGACACTCAGGCTAGCTTGGCTCCGCAGTTGTTTTGACAGTATTGAGCGTGCTTTGCATGCGCGATCAGGGCTTCAGACGAGAGGACGAGCCTGAAGCCGAATCGTATTAAAGCCAAAGTCGTTGTTCGAAAAGGACCACAGTCATTGAGATCCTCTAATTATGATGTTAAAGGCACTGGTAATTACTCAAAATTATTGTTAGCATAAAACCTTACTTGGTTACGAGTAAATGAGAGCTGTTGATAGTATAAACAAAAAATATATAAACAAATATTAAAAAAACATTGTGACAAATGGCTCCCTCTGAAGTGACGTAGTTTTCGAGAAAGAAGTAATTTTCCACGAATTTTATTTCGAGACATAAGATTTTTTTTAGAATTTGAGGTCTCGAAATCAAGCATCTGAAAGCACACAACTTCGTGTGACAAGGGTGTTTTTTCAATCATTGTTATCTCGCAACCTCGACGACCGATTGAGCTCAAATTTTCACAGGTTTGTTATTTTAAGCAGGTTGAGATACACCAAGTGAGAAGACTGGTCTTTGACAATTACCAATAGTGTCCAGTGTCTTTAAAGGATGTTTGTGTTATTCAAGCTATTGCAGCAATGTGACAAGCTTTATGGTGGCTTATGGTGTGTTTGTATACGCTGCACCATTAAGGTTTAGATTGATGTCGAAGTGAGAGGTGAAAAAAGGTATGACAACTGCGACTATTATGACTCTGACGATGACTGTCTTTCCTCGCAAATCTACAAAGTATTTTGCTTTATGTTGCGAAACATTGACCAAAACAACAAACTCAGAAGTCCCTATATGGTTGCTACACGTAGGTACGGTCAGCCCGTTAGCTAAGTGCTGTCGCCTAAAAACCGAGCATAGAAGGTCAACCAATACAGTTCATGTGAGTCAAATTGTTTACTCACATGAATGGCCAACCGTGTTAGAGCATTGTATTTCAAACGCTTTGTATAGGCAACGTGTTCATTTGTGTACAACGTGTTCATTTGTGTACACACACAGACAACCGACTCGCCAGTGTTTCCTGAATTTGTTTCTTTTGTAACAAACCAATGTTGACGGACATACCACACACGATAAAAGAAAACAGTCAACCATTCGTGCTATTATTATTTGAAACAGTTTTCCACCTTGACTTCTTTTGAATGTTTTCCTACAAACCCCGAGAGAATTCTGAGAAAAGTTACGTTTAAAGGCCCTGTCACACCATGGCGTATCGCCTGAACGTAAGCCAACGTATGCGAAATATCGAAAATACGTTGGTGTACGCTGATATAAATTTGGGGTAAGTTGGGCATACGTCGTTTACGTTAAGAGCACGCTGGGATACGCTGTTAAAATTTTGAACACGTCGAGCCCGCGAATTTTTTTTTGAGCATGTTCAAAATTTCTCGGCGTACTGAATGTGTGCTTCATACGTTCTACATAAATTCCCCGTAAGTTCACGGTACGTTAGACATACGTTGACATACGCTGGGACACGTTAGAGGAACGTTACTCGTAGATTGGCGTTGATGCAGCAGCTCAGGTTATTAAAACACCTTCCTACAAATTACAATTTACTGTTTCCTACATTTGGGCACAATTTCATAGAGCTGCTATAAGCAGAAACTATTTCTTCACAATTTTCTGCTAACAAGGCAGAAATGGATACCAGTCACAAATTGTACATGTGAAATGGTTGTTCGGTTGGTAGCATTATTCTGTTAAGCATAATTTTGTTGTGCCTATCTACTTCTTGTGCTTAAGCAGCTCTAAGAAATCGGGCCGCATATATAATTTAAAAATTAATATATATAGTTTACTGAGTTCATTCTGGAGTAGACCCCGGGGAATCCCCATACAGCTAATTGTATTCCGAGACCGAAGACAAAACAAAATAATGTGTGTCCAGAATCAACACAACAGTCCAAGGATATAATGTCCTGAAGATTGTTGTCTCCAATAGTTATGAACGTTATGACCTTTCTTGGTCAATGTGAAGAGCCCTTTATTCCGTTATCTTTTATTGCAGGGTGATCATCACAAGTCGTTTTTTTTCCGCTGAGTGTTTTGAAATTATATATTCCACCTGTCAACGTCAACTTATGTAAGTTATCCCCCACCGTCTCCCCTTCTCTCTCTCCCGTTCTCCATTTTGTTAAAGCGGCAATCAGAGTTGACTCGTACCTTACTCATAACAGTTTTTGTAAGGCTATTAAACGAGTAATATTTTTGAAATATTATTTCTTTTCTCTGGTGTTCTGTACTATTTTGCTATTGTTATCTTTGCATAATGTGCGCATGTTGTTTATTTGTTATTGTGTAGCGTTGTTTCAGTGTATAGTGCAATTTTGTATTTAATGTTTTATTGCAAACCAAAGAGAATTTCACTGATGTGACAATAAAACAGACCATTAGTTGATTGACTATTGACTATTGACTACAATATCCAACTAGCTGGAGTAGCCTTAGCTTTCGATCCAAACCGGACCTCCGTCACATAACATATTTAAAAATAAAATTAATTGGGGAGACGGCCTTATTAGCTTTCGATCGAGGCCAAACTTTCGTCAGAGAAATAAAAATATAAAAACAAATGCACATCCATTTATTGCAAAAAGGGGATCAAAGGATGTAGGGAAGTGCTTTTTACGCAAGTTGCAAGAAGGAAGAACGGGTTATTTTTAACTCTTCTATGGAGAAAAAACTAACATGACCCTAAACAGAGAACGTGTTATGAAACCTGTGGAAGAATGGTTTTGATTTTAACCCTGTAAGGGGAAAACATTAATAATAATAATAATAATAATAATAATAATAATAATAATAATAATAATAATAATAATAATAATAATAATAATAAAACAACAGAAAAATAAAGATTATTGTTAATGCAAGTTCGCCCCAAACAAGGCTTAAAACCACTGATTAAAGCCAGTGGACACTATTGGTAAATGTCAGAGACCAGTCTTCTCACTTGCTGTATCTCAACACATGCACAAAATAACAAATCTGTGAAAATTTGAGCTTGATTGGTCGTCGGAGTTGTGAGATAACTATGAAAGAATCAAAACACTCTTGTCACACGAATTTTTGTGCTTTCGGATGCTTGATTTCGAGACCTCACATTCTAAACTTGAGGCCTCGAAATCAAATTCGTGGAAAATTACTTCTTTCTCGAAAACTACTCCACTTCAGAGGGAGCTGTTTCTTACAATGTTTTATACTACCAACCTCTCCCCATTACTTGTTACAAAGTACGGTTTTATGCTTATAATTATTTTGAGTAATTACCAATAGTGTCCACTGCCTTTAACATGACAATAAACCCAGGACAGCTGGAGGCATGAACTAATATTCCTCTTAAAACAGTCCATATTGTAGGATTGGGGGGGGGGGCATCCAACAGGCAAGGAGTTCAACAGAGATGCAGTACGTGGAATAAGCTGTTGGAATGACTTCATACAAACATTCTATAACGCGCAAAAGCATATCCACCCAAGGGATGCTCAGAAAAGTTATTAAAAGTGGCGTGTCGTAAGGTGTTATTTCAATTTGGTCTTAAACTATCACTAGTGCGACATGTTTTCACTGAGTTGGGAAGTTTGTTCCATCCAAGCAAGGGCGCACAGTGGGCCAGAATGGGATGAAAGTGCGCCAAAAATATAAATCATTAAGTTTTGTGCAGGAAGGTTCACCTACTTAGCTTTTTCCGACCCGTAGAATCCAATGGTGTCAATTAGATCGGAGTATGACGTCAGCAAAATACCGATTTTTGATTGGTCCTGATGCAATGGACTGTTTATCGCGGTTAAATTGTGACTAATTGCTTGCATCTGTGAATAATTCTAAGCAACCACGACAAGAGTTTTCAATGTTTGATGCATCATCAACAGAACTAACAACTTCAAATAATCGCTTGCTTGGTAAAGACGCCATTGTGCACTGTGGTACAGCTGACAGATACATTTAAAGACAACTAGCGGCAGTATCCCTCATCACAACATATGAGACACCAAGTACATTGAAATTTCCACTGCGCAATCAGACATAAATAGGGGTATCATATTGCACCTTTCCGGCGAGCGCAGCCTTGCTCGGGTGTCGTGTTTCTCAGTAGAGCGCGCCATATGTAATAATCAGAAAAGGGCGAAAACGTACAGTGATCGCTTCAGAAAAACTGCTCTAAAATCGTGTATCGCAGGTTGTCGCAGCTAAATTTGGTACCAAAATGATGCAAACAAGTTGCTCTATTAGAAATGAGTAGACTTTAGGCAGCAATCGACGGCAATCTTTAGTTTCCGTATTGCTGAACACAGAAAACGTAAATTTCATGTCAATGTTGACACAATTGTCAGTATTTATTCATAGAAAACTTCAACAAAAATAAAAACTGATTTAATTTCCTTCAAATATGAACCCTAAACTAGAGCCAAGTGAAAAATTAGCTCCGTAACTCAATGCAAGGTGTCTAATTTTGCTTTATGAAGATGTCTGCAACTATTTTCATTTTATGGTCAATTTCTGTGGATTTGCATACCTTTAAGAGGTCATGACAAGTCAATATATATAAATTTTGCTTAATTTCCTCATAAAATTGTCCCATGGGGTATAAGCAACCTCAAAAGTGTTGAAAAAATTAAAACTAGCAGGGTCACGTTTCACCCTTTTTGGCGCACTTTGGTTTCGGCCTGGCCCACTGCGGGGCGGCGGCGGCAAATGCTCGGTCAACCCGTGATCTTTTAGATTTCGGGATTGCTAGAGATAGATCACGAAGAACGGAGACCTGGGCGAGATGGCTATATGCCAATGAGAGAAGCAATGTAGTTACGATTTTAGGTGAGGAGAACTTATTAAATGCACGGAAGGTGATGAGAACCGGTATTTCCCACAGGTTTCGTAACCCGTTCTCTCGCCAGGAATCGATAACAAGAACATTATCTTTACATTTTTAGAAATAACCCGTTTTTCCACTGGGTTCGTTTATGTGTTCTGCAGGAGTCTGTTAAAACTTTTTATCAGCCCCCCACAGGTTTCGTAACGCAATCTCTTTGCAGTGTTACTCTACTGATATAGCCTAGGTCTCTAAACTACCAAGTTCAGAAGCTCCAACGGGTCCAGCATGCAGCTGGAGCCCGTCTAGTGACAAACACACGGAAATACACGCACATTACAACAGTCCTAATATAAGGAGCCTTCACTGGTTACCAGTTGAACCCTGAGTTGAACAGCGACTTGCATACAAAGTTAGTTTTAATCCTGCGGAGAGAACGGGTTATTCAACAACTTTTAAAGAGACAAATTACACAATCGGTTATGTAACCTATTCAAAAGAACTGTTTAATATTATTTTTTTTTTAAAGGAAAGAGAAAAAACTAACACAATCTGTTTTGAAACTTCTGTAAAAAGAACATTGTTTTTTAAATAACCTTCAGAGAGAAAAGGTGACTACAACATTTTTGAGAGAACGGGTTCTTGAG